>NW_028263388.1:3481654-3569154 GCF_051168715.1 Poecilia mexicana
TGACAAATTCAGTTTTGTTTTCAGACCCCTGACCCTAAAAACAACAATGCTGCTTTCAAATGTTGCTCCATTTTTCTTTAGGTCAGTGGATTGGCTCTTCAGTTAACTGCAACCTCTTCAGCACATGTTGTTTTCTTCTACAGAGGTTTAGTGTCTTGTAATTGAACTGTGTGGTTTGAATACAAGTTTAAAGCATAGGCATGTTGCAGTTACACAGCTGTTGGACAAATATCATAGTGATTTCTCTTAATGTCCATCATATTTTAGCTTGAGTTTACCCTCTGGTTTGTATTTTAAAGTCAACATAAACCTTCATGGAGGGCTGGCTGTATAGTTAATGAATAATCAAACATGGTACTTTTCAAAAGGGACATTAATAAAAAATTAGTTGGAGGCATTGCCAAAGCACAAGCCTTTGTTCTGACTGGAAGTGGACATCTTTCCAATCCTGGAACCAAGTGTTTCCTTTTCCTAGAGTAATCTGCCTTTGCCCCCCTCTTCCCAAACCCCCTCCCACTCAGAGTCTGAACAGCCAGGAAACAGTGTGTGATTGTTTGGGGCCAGTCTCCCAGATTTACAGGGTCCTTGCATTAACAGTACTATCGTTAATGCTATCGTCAGTCTGAGGACAGTCCTGCAGCCTGTGAGTCCAGTATAGGAGTCCTGTGTGTGTGTGAGAATGAGCTTGTGCTCACAGTAGTGGGTGGAGGCTGTGTCACAGAGGGGCACTGTGTTCTCGGGCAACATGAATCTGGGCCAGTGTGTGTGCGGCCCAGTGGAGGGGAGTAGTAGCCTATCCACACACGCCACCTCCAGGCATGTCAGACATTATTGACTCGTCCAACACTCCGTACAGACATGGCTGCTCCATTTGTGCATGTATGGACCTGTTTGATTAATGTGCCCTCGTTTCTCTTCTTCCTCAGGGCTGTGGGAAAGACCTGTCTGCTGATCAGCTACACCACCAATGCCTTTCCTGGTGAATACATCCCCACTGTGTGAGTGAGCCGTAAATACTAACACTGGAGGAAGAAAAAAAGCAACTCGTGCTGATGACACAGTTTACCATGACAGTTAGGGATGATGGTGCTACAAAATAACGAGTGGAATACTAATTAGTAAACCTTCTCTGTTAAGCATGGCATGTAGAATATACAAAAGAAAGTACATCCTCTATCATGATAAGCACAAATCAACAGGCCAGGATAAAACACAAAGTCTTTATTTCTTTACCAGAAACAAAGAGAAACCGAAGCAGTTAGTGGAAACCCTCTGCCATAAAGTCACGGTGTGAAGAACAACCGTAGACCTTAATGAAGGTCACGTCGATAATGTAATATATAATGTATTTACTGACTGGGACTTTTGTACATAAAATAAATGTGTTTAATTGCATTAAAATTTGTAATGCCTTAAAATCAATGTAATTAATTAATTACATTGATTTTTGCATTGTCTTATTTAACATATAACACATAGATCAAAAAGTGAATCATGAAGAGCAAAAAAAAAAAAACACATGTAAGTCACATCACTTACATGTGATGTGACTTACACATCACATGTAAGTCATGTGATGTGACTCTTTTTCAATTTATGAAAAAGAGTCTGACGTAGCTAGAACTGTAGCTAAAGGGTGTTTCAGCTTTTCTCCAGAGCCTTGTCTGAACATCCTCTGATCTAATCCTGAGGTTTATATCTGCTTTTGCTGCCATCCATTTCTTTATCAGGACTCAGATCAGCTGGGAGTTTGTACAATTCATGCTTGTTTTTCCTGACTGTGTGCTCTCCTGTCTGTTCTAGCTTCGACAACTACTCTGCCAATGTAATGGTGGATGGGAAGCCAGTGAACCTGGGCCTCTGGGACACGGCAGGACAGGAGGACTATGATAGATTAAGACCATTGTCTTACCCACAGACGGTACTCCGACTCCTTCCTCCCAAAATCACTTCCTCTCTCACACACTGTCATGTAGGAACAACTGTACGGACAAATGTACATATAGGTTCATATAACCAAGTGAGAAATTAGGACACTCTATTAGAGGCTACATAAGGAAAGTTCATTTCTGTTGCATTTTAAAGGGAAATTGTTCTGATGTTTGCTTACACCAGGGGTGTCCAAAGTTGGTCCTCGAGGGCCGGCAACCTGCGGGTTTTAGTTCTCTCCCTGGTTTAACGCACCTGGATCAAATGATGGCTCATTAGAAGCCTAAGAAGAACATTGACTTGCTGAGAAGATTGTTTCGACTTTGGGCACCCCTGGCTTACACAAAACTAATCAGTATATCTGTGGAGTTTAGACAGATGCAGTTAGCCATTTAAGCCAGTAGGTGGCGTATCACTCCATAAAAACTCAAATAAATTACTGACTATACCTAAATGAATTCATAATACAGTAAATATTCATTATGTAAATATTTTAAGCAACTTACAACAAAAATACTTAGCTTACTTTTTTGTTTTCAACTAAATTTCCCAACAAAGCTGCCAGGTAACATCTGGTTTTCCCATTTCCTTATAATGGTAATATTCTGAGTCGTATATTTTCAAACTTGAAAAACAAATGTTTCCACATCCATTTTGAACTGTTTTCCCGCCAACGCGCCTTGGGCCTCTGGTCACCGACCAGACTCTGCCGGTGTCAAGAAAATAGCATCGCAAAATGATTAAAATAAATAAGTATATAATTCACTGCAAAGGATAAAAATAAGCACATCTAAGAAACTAAAGTAAAGAAAAATATGTAAAACAATCATGTTTTTATCTCTAATGGGGTGTTTTCCTGGAAAAAAGCTTTCAGTTGCTTTATCAATAAGACAATAGTGTTAAATGTTGAGAAAAGAAAAAGTCTATTTTAAAGACACACAGAAAGACCTGCGGGAAGTGTTTGTTTATATTTAACAGAACACTTTAATAAGGTTTTTATTAATTTTTTATGACTGTTTGTTCTTTTAAAAATTGATATTAAATTTCCACATATCCAAATATTTTAGAAAAACACACGACTGACCGTCTGGTATAAGGAAATGTAACGTAAAATAAAACAGAAATTATACAACTTCCTGTAGCTCACAGAATCTAAAGCTTCATATTATTTGATAATTGGCCTATAGATAGTGATCCAGAAATTAATTGATCCAGTTATTCTATAAATAAACTCAAACCTTTTCGTGGCCACGAACACACTCACACAAACATACAGATTTCCTGTCAACCAGCGATCTCTCTGATTCTCTCCCAGGATGTGTTCTTGATATGCTTCTCCCTGGTCAGTCCGGCCTCCTTTGAGAACGTCCGAGCTAAGGTCAGTACGCTGACTGACCGCCCGCCCCCTTCCATTATCCTGCTTGAGCCCAGTCTGACCACTAGGAGGCACATCTATAGCGCCCCCTGGCATTAGAGACAGCCACTGCAGCTGCTCAGTCCTCGGCTTGGAATGGTCAGACGTTAAGCTGACTCCGTCTGAAGCTGGAGCAGAGAGCCGTTGCAAAGCGAGGCCTGAAGCAGTGCTAGCGCTCTGCGGAGGGAGAGGCGACCGCTGAGGTTTGGCGTGCTGAGCGTAAAGAAATGCTCTCATGTGAAATCACACCTTGAACAAGGTCCCACCTCCCTCTGCAGAACTTCCTCATCATGTCATTCAAAATTGTTCAACCTTCAAATTATTTGTAGATAACTTTTATGAAAAATATTTTTTATATATTTGCTGAAGCTGTCACTATATCGGTGTAACATGAGACAGATAATCTGTGAAAAAAATTGTCATCACATGGTGACACTTTCAACCAATATGTAAAAAACATATTTTTGAAGTTCCATACTGCAGCTTTAACCTTTCATATTGACTCCTTCATGTCGCTCATCCTTGTGGAGAGGCGTGTAACACTTGTCCTCTGCTTCCAGTTAACTCTCCTGTTTCTTGTCTGCACTGACATTGTCTCTGTGTAAATCCACTTGTGCACACGGCCCTGTGTGTGCCTCTGGTGCTGTAGTGGTACCCAGAGGTGAGACACCACTGCCCCAACACACCCATCATCTTGGTGGGGACGAAGTTGGACCTTCGAGATGACAAGGACACCATCGAAAGGCTGCGGGACAAGAAGCTGTCTCCCATTACCTATCCTCAGGGTCTGGCTATGGCAAGGGAGATCGGTGAGAGCAGTGCAGACAGAACACATTTGTTAGCACTCATTTATGAGTAATGCTGCTAGAATGGAGAATATGAACTCCAAGTGAAGGATGGGTAATTTAGGTAGTTTACTATGCAGGGTTTGCGTTTCTTTAGATATGATGTAGTGGCCACTGTGGTGGTTTGATCTTTAAGGGACAGTATTATGGAAAATTGACTCTTTTTAGCTGTAATGCTATTTCCTCATCAAAAAAATACCTGGAGTGTTGCTTTGATTCTTTCATACGTGTTTGGGAAAAATCCTTCAATCCCCATGGCAACCATTCAGCTGCGCAAAACACTTCGATGGACCTAGCTCTTCCTCTGATGTGCAGCTCCTCCTTGGAGTCACAGTTTCCAGGCTTCAGTCTCACAGAGCAGCCCTCCGCATCACTCCCCACTCAGCTCCTTCAGACTAGCCAGCAGCAATTAGCAAACACCTTGTACAACTGTACATCTGCTGATAGGAGCTACTTCTCAGTGCAGTACTGCTAAAAACATTGTTAAAGGGTTAATAGAGGAGCCATGTTGTAATGACTTCCTGAAGGTGGAGTGGCAAAAAGAGCAGAAGTTTTTTAAAGAAAGATGCCTAATTTCAATTGTTAAATTACACAGTCAACTTTATATATATATATATATATATATATATGTATATATGTAGGTAGGTAGGTAGGTAGGTAGGTAGGTAGGTAGGTAGGTAGGTAGGTAGGTAGATAGATAGATAGATAGATAGATAGATAGATAGATAGATAGATAGATAGATAGATAGATAGATAGATAGATAGATAGATAGATAGATACTGGCATATGCTGCCACCCCTGGAAAAATCCCTGCCCACCTCTTGCCACCCCATAAATATCCTCGCCTGCATCAAACCATGTCAAATGCGTTGTCTACCTAGAGTTAATGCGCGCGGCCGCACGGAGATCTGAGAAACTCGTGACCGTCAGGCACGGTCGAGTCCCATAAACTCGACCAACCAGAATAGTTTCTGTGACGATTAAAAACTCTACAGACACAAAATGGAACAACTACTAAAGCCAAATCTCCCGTTTGTTGCGCATCTCTGCGCAGTGCAGCGGATTTACTCATTGTGCAGGGCCGGTCCAAGGCTGCATGAGGCCTTGCTCAGACTTTGACTTAGGGGCCCCTCAACCTGCTAAAATCATCAGCACCTCTAACAGCTTCTGTGTTAGAGTTAGTGAAATATGGCAGAAGGGAGTAGTTTAATTGGCCAGCCTATAATAAGTTGGCCAATTAAATAAGTTATAATCGCAGTTTACTAATTTGTATTTGTAAATTCAAAGATTAAACTCACAGCATCAGATTGTTGCTATGGTAACAAAACAATCTAACTATGAATATTGTTCCTTGAAGTTTTACAAAGTAAACTTGCCAGCTCCTTAAAATCTTGCATTTAAATGTTAAACAATTTAAAATCTTTTAATTTATGTATGCTGAAATTGAATCAAGTTCAACAGCATTGATAATCTCAATAAACAAGTGTTACATTTATGTATCTGTGGTTTGTTTTAAAATATTAGCGTTTATGGGGCCCCTGAAACTCTTGGAGGCCTGATGGAGCTGCTGACTTAATTTAGATTAAACAGAAGTGCAAATTTGTTGTTTTTAGACTAGTTGCAGGTTTAAATAGCATTTCACTGGAGATGTTTTTCTGTAACATATAATTACACAGTAATACTTTAATATTTTCTGTCAACTTAACATCTTTTAATACAAAAACATGGTAGACCACCGGTGGACCACCTCGATGCCCCCACCACCGGGCTTAGCAATTTTCTGGGGGAAACCCTGACATATATATATATATGTGTGTGTGTGTGTGTGTGTGTGTGATGGTGATCTGGAATGTATATTTTCACACACCCTCCCTGTGTTTGCAGCATGTAAGTGGGTGGACATGGGAAAGGCTGCTGCAATGGTGCAGTCATATGTGATTTTAATAATTAGTAAATCTGCTGCTTGAGGGGAGTCATCGCTAAACAGTGTCTCAGCATTTCTGCAGGACAGATTTTGATCAATGTGCAGTCAGACTCATATGTGATCCATAAAAGCAAATTCTGGTCCGCCTTCAATCCTCAGTCTCGGTTCAGTTGGGTTGACCTCTGGTGCGGTTCAAATGCATATGTGGATGCACTCCAAAAGCAGGAAGCGGACTACAGCGCAGGGCATTCTGGGTAAATACAACCAAAGCAAACATGCAAGTCTAGCACTAGCAGGACAAAAGGCTTGTTTTTCGTTTACATTTTGGTGAAGAAGGAAATTGTGCTGTGTCTTCTTCAGAGGTTTTTGTGTTGTGTTTCTTGGCGCAGCGCCCCCACAGGTGAGGGTGGGGGGCACAGGTTGTTCAAAGGGTTTCATTTGTTTGACTCAGTCTTCTGGAAGAGAATTGGAGCATCTGAAAATGTAACAAACATTGCAACTTTGGTCCTTAGTCGAACCGAGTCTATCAGACTATCAGATGTGAAAACATCCTTAAACTCTATGTCCTTTTCAGATACTCTGTCTGTAAACATGTAGAGTACATGTTGGGCATCCTCCTGTTAGAACTAGGATGTTCACCCTTCTCTCTCACCATGTCTTCCTGGTCCTCAGGGGCTGTGAAGTACCTGGAGTGCTCCGCACTGACCCAGCGAGGCCTGAAGACAGTATTTGACGAGGCCATCCGAGCCGTGCTCTGCCCTCCACCAGTGAAGAAGAGAGGGAAGAGATGCACCATGTTCTGAGGAAGAGGCACTGCTGCAACACCACATCATCATGAAAAACACACACACTTTCTTTGAGAGAATGAGAGCTAAAACTGGTGAGAGTGAGTGTGCAGTTCAGTGATTGCTTTCTGTAGTCTTTTTTTTTTATTTTTCAGGACCATATTGGTTAGATGACCAACATTCATTTTTTTAACCATTCCTGAATAAGATGGTAGGTTCCCTGTGAATGGCACTGACTGTCCGTCTCCGTTGTACTGTTGCCAGGAGGACTGCAGCTTTCCACAACCGTCTTTCTACTGCTCTCTTCTCTCTCAACCATGCTTGCTTAAATTAACGCAGTGGTAATTACACAGAACGTCAGGTGTTGATATGTTCAGGGTTGAAGTTACCCTCAGCTCCCTGTCTAAGATCAGCTCATTCAGCACTGAAAACCTTCTGGCTGTTAATGCTGCATTCCAGTTACCACGGAAGACAGAACTTAGAGCTGGGTTTGACGTCAGACCTGGCTTTCCAGTTAGAAAGTCGGGATTTGAACATGGCAACGCTCATAAACATTGTTCACAGTATCTCTTACAAACATCGTTTTAAGCTTTACTTTTCATAAGGAAACACCATTTTTAATTTGTTCAGTTTAGAGTTACAGGCACTACATGTAATATTGATTTTTTTTCTTACATGTGTGTTTTGCAAAATAAACATTTTTCCACCTCAGCTTACTATTGTTGATGTGAGGAGCAGCTATAACTGAAGCGCGAATGTTGGAGTTGCTCCACTTTCCCTTTGGGAAATCTGACTTCAGACAGCGTTCCAGTTGAATTTTCCGACCAGGAAATCGGAATTTCCCAGTTCTGAGTACAACTGGAACGCAGCATATCACAGCTATCATTTTCTGAGCTGAACTTTGAGATAATAAACATGTCTAGCTGTGTAAAAACATCCTGGTCAGACCACCTGAGAATGGTAAGAAGTTCCGCTGAGTTCAGATCTGCAGCTCAGACTAATGTGGCGGCTTATGGTCAAAACAGAAAGCACAGCTTATGTTTTAGGCCTAAAGGAAGTAGGTAAAATATTTAACACAGCTGTATCATGTGATCTGAGGCTTTTTTAAAAAGATGCCCAATGATCATCTCCAGCCTGTTTGTCATTTTTTACAGAAAAGCTGCGAGCAGTCAGAGTAACACACTGTGGTTATGCTAACTGATGGATTAAGCTATAATTATTTATCCATGAGAATTTAGCTCAGCTGTAACTTCTCACCTGCCTTCCTTCATTTTCATTTGTATAGAAACAATGTGAAGTCACATTGTGATGGTGATGTCATAGTAGCTTTTTCATTTTCGAAGGAAATTCTTTAAGCTTGAAACACTTAACTTGACTTCCTGGTTTCCTAGAAGCTGGGATTTGGGCTGAGAGCTCATATGGTGCCAGTGAGGCTCATCAAACCAGTGATTCTGCTGTTCAGCACTCAGTTCTGGCAAGCAGCTGATCTTAGACAAGAATCAGTGGGAAACTTCAACTACAGTCAGGAAATCAGAGCTGCTTTGTAGGCTTGCCTTCAGAAAATGAAAAGTCTCTAATTTCTGTTGTAGTTTAAATTTAACACAGAGAGACAAAATGTCAGTGAAAGATCCAGAAAATAAAATGCAATTTTGATTCAAATTTTCTTCAGAAGTATTTGATCAAAACCTGCTGTGGTGGAAGAGGCTGTTTGGAAACACAGCGGCCTGCTGGACCATCAGCAGGTCAGACAGATCTGAGTAAGGAGCGCTAGAAACCTTTCAGCACTTCTTCTGCAGATCTGAGCTCTGGAAGCCGTTGCCATGGTGATGTGTTCTAGTCCATGCTTACTGGTCGTGGTTCAGTTTACAGCCCCTTACATTCATCCTGTACCTAGGGCTGAATATTCAATATCCAGAACTGCACAGCACTCTGGGAGATGTAGGCAGGGGAAAGGTTTTAGCTGCTAAACCTCTCACATTGGTGACATCAACCTTCTCACTTAGTCTTTGGTTACCAAGCAACAACCTGTTGAGTAACTTGCGTAGCAGCTGTTTCAGATTTTGCCACCATTCCTCATAACTGCTAAAAACTAAAAACAGTAACATGGAGTGAAAACTGGATAAAACAGGAAATTCACACCACCGGTTTGGTAGTACTTCAGATATTTAAAACAAAAAACGCATAAATAATAATTGATATCCACTGATATGAAGCTCTTACATTGTGACAGGTTTTTTTGCCGTATCGTTCGGCCCTACCAGCTCTCAGCAGGTCAAGTTGATGCCATAGAGCTTGGCTTTAATCTCAATATCTCCTCACCACCTGACACCTGCAGAATCAAGAACCTGGTCATGTGCCTTCTCCATGGGGAGCTGAACTTTGACCTTCACTTAGTCAGTGTAGTGATTCCATTCCGCTGTGGTTCAGATGCTCCTGGCCTTTCGTTTGTCATCCACCCGGAGGTGGGACCCTTCATGGAGCTGCAGACTGAACACACTGCATGGTCATTAACTGGCGCTACCTAGCAACCAAACTTCAGACTGAAGTTCTTGTCCCCTGATGTCCTCTCTGAGTGGGCTGCTGTCAGAAACTGATTCTGCAGACAGAAAACATCTGGGTAGTATCTGTTACTGATGGATTGATGAACTGATTGTAATCTGTGTGCCTTGTGGTCGCCCAAACTCCATCCGCTTTGCAGGGGATCAAATACTTCAGTGTTTCTGGGTCTATTCTGTGTCTGACTGTTAAATTAATCTACCACAACATCACAAACCATGTGATCCTCAGTAAGAAGGCAAACCTACAGAAACAGCAGAGCTTTCTCTTATTTCCTGCTCTGGCGCCGTGGATGTGCGTCAGACTAGCATGCCAAACATGGAGCTGTCCAACCTTGCTGCCTGAGATCTGCCTTCAGGAAGGGAGGAGCTTGCATGGTCTTAATATGCTCTGTCATCATGATCCCACTGATTAGATCTACTCTCTGTTCATGTGTGTGTGTGAGTGAGTTTCTCACAGGCATGTAAATAGACGCTGGTATTTGTGTGTGAACAGGCTCGTGTCGGTAGCAGTGACACGGTGTTGATCGGGATGGCGACTAAAGATAACATTGTTTTAAGCCAAGTTTTTTAGTGTCCAATTTTTGGTACAATTTCATATTGTAGTAATACACGGGAGTTTTCAAAAATTGTGTGAACATTAAGGCAGAAAAAAAAGGGTTTTAATGACATCTAGTGATGTACAGAATGCGCAACGCATTAGGAATATCTGTATGTACCTAAATATGTACCTTCCTAAAAGTAAAACAGTTAACTTTAAATGAATTCTAGTTGCTCATGTTGAATTTACAAGTGTTGCTAACAGTGTATAGTATAAAGGGGCCAATCTTTGTGCAGTTTGTCATTGCAGCAAACAGTGCGGATTGCACCTTTATGAGCAGATTTTTCTCTCTGGTTGCAGGGCTGCGTTGGTGGGTGGGTGGAGGGGGGTGGTCTCCCTCACCCTGCAGGGCTGCCTGTCATGCTGTGTGGTTGAATCATGTCATGTGGTCCTGCCTAGCTAAGGTGTTGATATGTAGCTGAGAAACACAGCAAAAGAAAAAAAAACTGTAATACTATTATTGCATGGAAGTTTTCTGGTTGTTTGGCCCACTGTAAATCTTCTGAGAGCTTGTACGATGAAATGCATCGGCCATGTACGTATGTAATGTAAGATGACTTGTATACTTGTTTCAGCTGTTTGTCTTCTTTTTTATTAATTCACATGTTGGTGTGGTTAAAAAACTCATTTTTGTATACTAAATACAAATGTATACGTAAAGAACATAGCTTGCTGTCGTGATTTGACATGATATGCAGAGGAATCAGTGTCATGTGTTTGACACGCTGCAGTGTTTTAAGGCAGTGCATGTGAGTGGTGAAGGGAGGAGTTTAATCTTCACTGAAAAGCTTTTTAAAATGTATGAAAACATTTTTTCTTCAGTCTGACATGAACTCAGAATATTTTCTGTTTTAGCTCAGTTACCTGAAATATTTCTGTTTGCTAATTGCCAGAATAATGAGAAGCCTGAACTAATCAACTAATTTAGTAATCAGTAATAACTGGACTACACAGTCTCTAAAATATGCTGCTGAAAGAACAAAAAAAAGTCTCCCATTGTTAACAGATCAGTCCTCCACTGTATTAATGCTGAGCTTTTCACGTTAGTAAGATTTAGCTGCAGATTCATCATTTGTTACAAATGATCCAGCGTTCACTAAAAACAGTGAACAAGCATTTTTAGGCAATACAATTTTTAATGTGGTGAAAGGAATTAATTAGTTTATTTGCAATTTTTAGTATTTGCTATATTACCATTGTAATAAATAGACTAGGGTGGTTAAATGAAAAATCTGCAGAATGTGCCATTCTTTTATCCAATTACTTTATTGTCAGAATCATATATTTCTATCTTTATTCTGTTTTTTTAGAATAATCATATTATATTTTAATTGTCTGAGGGCTAATAGATAAGATCCCTTTAATCAGTCCAGTATTGTTTTTTATGCTTTTATTTCACTGAGATCTACATCTGCACCTTGGATGTAATTTTCTCATGTTCAGAACCCCACAGACAAGGTAAGAAAAATGATTCAACAACAATAAACCCGTTTATTTTGGACAATCTGAATGTTTGGGTAAAACCCTGAGCTGTCAGCATGTCTGCCTCTGATCAGCTGGAAGTCCTGGTGATGTTCAGCAGGCCAGGTGGCCTCCGTCCACTGGCAGGGCCACTCCATTAATCATGCTGCTCTTCTCACTCAGTAGGAACAAGATGCTGTTCACCACGTCCTCCTCCTCTACACACACACACACACGCACACACATGCATGTTTGTCACATTATCTTTGTGGGGACTTCCCATTGATTTCTACACACATTTCAGCTTCAAGCAAATCTCTACAAACTACATTCATTTAATCTATTCAATTTGGAGAAAAGGGAGAGAAAATTGAAACCAGAGAATTTTCTGCAAGTTATTTTATTTGGTAAATCGAACCTGCTGACAGTATGCAGCAGATCATTGAACTTGTCTGGTTGTGTGTACATTAGATGATCTTTGATTCAGATTCCACTCTAGCTTTTATCATCTGATGCTGATTAGTAAAATCAAGGATTATCTTCCCCATAACGCCCTTGATGTGGTTATTCATGCTTTTATTACTTATGTATTCCCTCCACTGGCTGCCCGTTTCTTTTAGAACTGATACTAAGATCTTGATTCAGTTTTTAAATGACCCATCTTTTCAAATCGACTTTTAATACCAGACAACATAACGATTAGGCCAGTTCTTGTTTGTTTTATAAAAACATTATGTAAATATCTTGTTTCAGCTGTAAGTCAAACTTAGTTTGTTCAGAAAACATTCAAATGATGTTTTAAACAGTTTTCTATGAAAATCAACAAGATTACATTTTACCATAAGAACAATTCTAACAGTTTGTTTCAGCAGTCTGGTCGGTGTTGGTATATTTCTCGTAATGCAGTTGCAGGTGATTTCTGTATGGATACTGCAGAGGTTCACTAACTCATTTTCAGAGTTGTGATAATCATTAGATTTTCTAAAGTAATTTTTTTTTTGTGAAAATTGTAAAAATTTTAAAGAAATGATAAAAGGCTGTGAAGGATGAAGAGGACTTGCATACTGAAGTAATATTTCAGTTATTGAAGTGATAAACTGTCAGGATGAAAGCGAGTCCCACTCTGGTCAAGTTTCAGATAAAAGTATTGGTAAAATCTCTGAAAGCTGCTTGTTTAAGAACACAGATTACCAAACAACACTGTGAGCACACAAGGTTGTGACACAAGGTATCTGACCTGCGAAGCGGCCCAGGGGGATGCGGGACTTCATGGTCTGGGCTTTTTCCGGATCACTCCAGCCCAGGCGACCCATCTTTGTCATAACAACTGTAGGGTTGACGCTGTTCACACGGATCTGGTCGGACCACAGAACAAGTTTCTGAGTCAGCACAGAGAGCAGCAACACACACACTGACAGGAGTTTCTGACATGAGCTGGGAATGTTTCTGTGTGGAAATAATATCAGAGGTCATGCAGAAAACTTTTTAAAAACTCCGGACAGTAACTGTCAAGTGTTGTTGCTAGGCAGACTGGATACATGCTGAACTTAGGCTTTACAGACAAAGTTATATTTAAGTTAAGGTTAAATTAAAGCTAAGAGGTACTTGCCTATATATAGATGTTATTTAGAATATGCTGATACCTACTGTTTTGGAATAGAGGCCACTTTTGGACCTTTAATTCTAAAGTGGCCTTTTGGATTAGAGGTCAAACAGCTTCAGGAAACGAGAGAAAAAGAACAGCTGTCCTCTGATCAAGAAGAGTTCTCTGGAACTGTTCTGGTGTTTAAAACAGACAGAGGTTGGGCTCCTTTAACGGATCCTTCCTGGAGGTTTGAGTGAAGCAGTACCTGATGGGGTCCAAGCTCTAGGGCCATCACTTTGGTCAGCATGTCCAGGGCCCCTTTAGTGGAACCTGAGCAAGGCAGAATGACACAGCAACTCTCACTGGAAGTGATTATTGGTACATCAAAGTTAGAATACTGTGAAAAAGTGCAATATTTCTGACCAGTTATCTCAGAAAGAAAAACTCATTATGTATTATAATCACATAAAATATAGAGGGATATTTCCAAAGCCTCTGTTTCTTGTCATTTTGATGATTATGCAAATTCAGTGTCTCAGAAAATCAGAATTGTGTAAAAGAAGAGGTCATTAATGGAAACTCCTGGTGTCAGCCCCAGTCAGCTGATTAACTAAAACACCGGCAGAGGTTTCCTGAGCCTCCAGGGTCACTCTGGGTCAGCAGAACATAATCATGGTAAGGTGTGGGGTGTCATGTTTTGCTGGTACTGGTCCACTGGGTTTCCACAGTCAATGCAGCGTTGACCAGGAGACAAGGTCGTGACCTTTGTATCTGACCTGCGAAGTGGCCCAGGGGGATGCGGGACTTCTAGAGCTCTTCATGCTTCATCTGCTGACCAGCTGGATGAAGTTGAACTACAAACTCCTCTGACCTTTACCCCTTCAAACAACTCTGGGCTGTTTTGAAGAGAAAGATGAGAGACACCAGAAAAGCAACAAAGCAGTTGAGCAGAAGGCACCTATCAAAACAACCATCACACCTACACAGAACCACCAGCTGGTTGCCTCCATGCCACGGCACATTGATGCAGTAATTCATGGAAATGGAGTTCTGACCAAGCATTGAGTGGACAGAAACATACATACCTTTCAGAATCCTGATATTTGCACTTAAAGCATCCGTTTTTATTGGTCTAATCCGATATTTTAGCCTTCTGAGACACTGAATTTTGGCTTTTCTTCACCTATGAGACACAATCATTAAAACTGCAAAGGACAAAAGCTAGAAATATTTCAATCTGTGCAATGAATCTCTTGAAAATGAGCGTTTCACTCTCTGAGAGGGCTGGCAAAAAATATTGCACTTTTATTTTATGCAATATTTCATTTATATTTCTTCTGTTTGTTTCTCAAAGTGTGGTGAAGGAGAAGACGGTGAAGGTCAAGCTGTCTGTTCCTCACAGTAAACAGTATGATCCCTCAGGGCGCGCTGAGACGCCTGGCTGGACACGTTGACGATGGAGCCGCCTGACCCTCTGGTCTTCATCCCACCAGCCACCATCTACCACAGACACAGAAACAGATAGCTTCAGTTGTTTAGAGTAAAAGGATTGCATGGCCTACACTCAAAAAAATGAACTTAGGGGGTTATTAGATTAATACAAAAATATCATGTACTTTCAACACAATAATTTCATGTTTTAAACAAAAACGTGATAAAATCATGTTGAACAAACAAGAAATTCGTCAACTTAACGTTTATGAAATTGAATCATGTTGAGATAACACGATTCATTATAGTCAGACTGATCTTGTGCTGGAGGCGACGAGCGAGATCACGGCAGATCCCGATTCAACTTATTTACTTTAGTTGGACCCAATGTAATTTAATAGAACCAGACCAACTAATTTGCAATGTTTTGGACCAAATAATTGACTTTACTTGATTAAGATGAATGCAAATTTAGTTGAAACCAACTTATTTAACAGTGATACCTTCACACTATGTAATTGATGTACTCATGTCAGTGGCTAACATGTGTTAACATCACATGAAGTGATGGTTAGCTGGTAATTAATCAGCGTTTTTCTAACATTTGCACCATTTCCTGCTTGCTCCATGCTTGTGTCAAAGCACAACTGAATTGAAGTGGTTATTGCATTTATAAAAAATAACATGTTTAACAGAATTATTTTATGTTTCAAAGGCAAATATGACAAAATCACGTCAAATAAACATAAAATTCAACAACCTAGCGTTAATAAAATGTATTCAAGTTGAGACAACGTGATTCAATTTAGTCAGACTGATCTCCCGCCGAAGAGGGTCTAGCGAGACCCGGAGATCACGCGAGACACTGGCGAGATTACGAAAGATCACGCGAGATGCTAGCGAAATTATGGAAGATCACGCGAGATGCTAGCGAAATTACGGAAGATCACGCGAGATCTTGTGTCTGGGAAAACTTCAAACTGTTCTTTCAAGAGAAGCGGGAAGATTCCTGATTTGGATCTGCTTAATTTGAAAAAGGTAAGATTCAGTCTATTTTCATCCGTCTAAATCAAAATAAAAATCGAAATAAAAAGATGCAAATTAAAATCATCAGACTTAAAAAAAAACCATTTTTTTCTATGTTCGGTCACGTTTCTATGTAATTGATGTACTCAAGTCATGCTAACATCACATGAAGCAGTGTAAGGATCACAAAGCTGCTGTCAAGACAAAAAACGGACCCCATAAATGTCACAGTTTTGCTCCTCCTGAGGTTGTTAAAGCTCCCTGGAAAAAAGTTGGACTGATGTAAATTCAGCATCTGGTGCCATACAAACTCTGAAGTCTGAGGTTTAGTGGATTGTAAACAATGGGGCCAAACATAAGTCTATTTAAATGTTTTTTTATTATTATTTTATTTCAGTACTGTTATTATGTAGGTAAATGCAGAGTGGACATTGGATACACACAACTTTTGTGGCTTTCTATCGTAATACAGATTCTTCATTTATTAATAATAAAAAGTATTAAATTTGAGTCAGAGGAACCTGCAGAAACCTTTGCTGTTAGAGCTTTAAATGTGCTTGCAATGTCCACATAAATGTCCACCTTCTAACTATGGATTTCTAGTATTTTTTTCTGGCTGAAACACTCAGAGGATTGTCCATTATTCCTATTACGGTAGTCCATGAACAGACTTGAGCTTTCTTATTTTTTAAATACATATATTCCTCTGCTCTAAAGATGTATTTTGTTATTGTACTTGTTTTTCCATAAATAATTGTAGTTCAAAAACAATTTTTAAGTTTATCGGTTTAATTTTGAAATGTTGAGGTTTTTGTTTTGATTTTTATGTTTTATATTTTTATTGCTTTCTACCATGTTCAATTCACCACTGTTCTGCACATACATGCTTGTGGTTATATTCAGTTTCAGAACAGCTGAAACACTGGGTGCCTTTAAATCTCAACTTAAAACCCACCTGTTTAGAGTTGCTTATAGCTAAATTAGGCTTAGTGCGGTTTTAATGTCTTCAACGTTTTTAATGTTTTTGGCTTTACTTTTTATCTGTTTCACTGTTTATTAAATGTTGCATGACTCTGTGTTTCTGTTTTTAATTATGTAAAGCACTTTGAAATGCCTTTCTGATTAAATGTGCTGTACAAATAAAATTTGATTGATTGATTCATGATGCATTCAAGAGACTTGTACTAAAAGTTTGAATGTTCAGATACAACTCTGCTCACGGTGAATTACATATATGTTTGAAAATCTGATCTCTTTCAGAACATCACCTGTCTGTTATCCACCTACATAAGCACTGGTGAAGGGGGTCATCGGCCATCAAGTTTTAGATTGCAGTGGCTAATGATAAGTTTTGCCAGATCTAAAATGACTGAATCTAGTGTTAGAGCGATCATAAGGGTTCAGCTGAACTTGTATTTGGCAAGTCAGTTTTATTTGTCTTTATTTGCGTGGGGATGTGGAACTGTAAGGAGTGTTGTCTCTCTCTGTCTAGTAGATATGAGCTGCTATCAGTCCTATGCTAGCTACAGAATAGTACAGAGCAAGGGGGAAGAAGGATGAGCAGCAACATGAGATTGTGATTGACAGCACTAAAACTCTCCTGCCACTGACTGGTTGTTTCTAGCACTGGGAGAAGGCAGAGGAAATAGATTTTTCACAGTATATCCCCCTATACTGTATCCTTGTTTCAGACATAAATATTTCTTAGGTGACAGCTTCAGTTAGAAGTTTAAATAAAATGTTAAACTTAATTTTAGTCATGGCATAATGACAGGAGAATAACAATTTTAAAGATCTTTCAAATAGGCTGCAAGCCACTGATCACTTTCGTTGTGACTTCCTTTGAATTTTGCTAAGTTTTCAAGTATGTGACCCTATAGTATACTGCTGGATTTTTGCGGTTGTTCTCATTGTTTTCTGATCTGCATATTTAGGAAAACACTGCTGAAGTCAGACGAGAGTGGATCCTAAAAGGTCTGTGTGCGTACCTGGATGAAGATCCAGAGAAGCTGGAGAAAGAGTACATGGTATGTTAATTTATCTTTGTGTCCACAAAAGAGGTGATTATAGTTGGAGTTAATTGGACTTCCTGTGAATTACCAATAAATTTAAAGTAAGAGAAGATCATTAAAACTTTTTTTTTCACTTGGGTACATTCAATTTTAATTTGACTTTTGAGATGCTTTTAGATTTCTCCCACAGAAAAGGATAATCATTAGTAAGATTGATATAATTACAGTTATTGTTAAGTGGGTTTAAAATGAGGATGTTTAGGTGAGTTAAACTCCACAAAAAGATCTTTGGCCTGTTTTATTTAGCCTTTTTTTCTAACAGCATTGTTTCATATGCAGACAAAAATATTAAGTAACTTTACCTAAGATGTTAGTACTGATCTATTTGGAAATAACTACCACACATAGTCATGACATTTCCTCCATCCAGGAAATAAGACAGGTTCTTCATGTATAAGATGTTTTTTTTTGTGTACAGAGTCAGGGCTTTGTACTTGCACATAAGTAGGACTGGTTTAGAATGACAGTCTGTGTGGTGGATCCTCAGACTGTCATTTCAATTGAGGAGAACAGGCCATGGAATATGGGGCCTATTTGGGATTCATCCCTTCTCTTCATGTTTTTCCATATGAGACAATATACCGTATTTTACCACAAGGTGCACCGCATTATAAGACGATTTTTGTGAAAATGTAGAAAATATGGTACCTTTTCTAAATGGGAAATCTTAACACTGGACTCACAATTAACACAGACAGGTCTTTGATGGACCTTAGCTGTTGGTGAGTCAGCCAAACAAGTGTAAAGTTATTTTTTTATTTAATGAGATGTGAAATCTCTCCCACCCAATACCCCACCCTTGTTCCCATCATCAAGGTGCACAAATGGCCGAGACCGTCTGTGGAATCTTCGTTATCCGACCGGAGAGTGCAGAGCCTGGCGATGCCATTGAGGATGTTGGGATTCTCCTGGACGGGGTGGAAGTGATGAACAACTTGAGCAATCTATCTTTACATGTTTTTCTAAAGACCTCAATGGAAAACTAAATTTTAACTGTTACATTTCGCAAAGTTGAGCGAATTTACTGACACTTTTTATGTTGTTAAGAATTTGATCTATGCTAAACACAGCCCAGTTTTTTTCTGGAATAACAAAACTGACCTTTTGTTGTTTATTTCAACTTTCAACTCAGCTGTTTTTTGTGCTGTGTAAAAAGAAAATGGATAACAATTTTGAAAATACAGTTCATGTTGTACTTTTTCTCATTGTTGAGTGTTCTTTCTTCTTTCAGTGTGGTCTTAAAACACTTCATTTAATAGCACTTAAGAAAATGTCTTTGATTTAACATAATTCGATCATAGAAAGATTTTCCACACGATTAAATAGCTTTCTTTCAGCATGAAGCATGTTTGTTCAGCTAACTTAATTTTCATGAGTTGGATCAACGTAATTAAGTAGTGTGAAGTTATCAGTGTAAAATTAGTTAGGCTGGCTCTATTAAATTACATTGGGTCCAACTAAAGTAAATAAGTTGAATCAACCACAAAAATTAAGTTGAACCAACACATTTGCTTTAAATTGGAATAACCTTAATAAATTAAGTTGAACCAACACATTTGCTTTAAATTGGAATAACCTTAATAAATTAAGTTGAACCAACACATTTGCTTTAAATTGGAATAACCTTAATAAATTAAGTTGAACCAACACATTTCCTTTAAATTGGAATAACCTTAATAAATTAAGTTGAACCAACACATTTGCTTTAAATTGGAATAACCTTAATAAATTAAGTTGAGCCAACACATTTGCTTTAAATTGGAATAACCTTAATAAATTAAGTTGAGCCAACACATTTCCTTTAAATCGGAGTAACAAAATTACATAGTGCTGAAATAAAGCAAAGTAATCAGGTGGAAAATCTTTCCATGATTTTTTTATGTTAATCCAAAGAGTTATTTTTTTCAGTGTATCTAACTATGTATGTGTGTGTGTGTGTGTGTGTGTGCGTGTGTGTGTGTGTGTGTGTGTGTGTGTGCGTGTGTGTGTGTGTGTATTGCAGAGTTAAGCATTCACAGCCATCAGCAGTTTTGTGTTTTGCTACATGTGGCACAGCATAAAGTCCACCTCAGAGTGCCAGTGGCAAATGTTTTAGGGTTATTCTGAGGAAATCATTAGTGAGGAAGAATGTGAACAAAGTGTTTTGATGAATTCAATAAATTAATTTAATGTAGATGCACATTTGCAGCTGAATAAGCAGATTTTACTTTAGGGCTGTTTTACCTGAGAAACGTGTAGCACAGCTTTTACATTCACGTTAAACAGCCTGAAAAACAACAACAGTTGGTTGATACCAGTAACTCAGTTCTTGTCCTCATCCTTTGACCTGAGCTTCATCTAGGAGAATAAAATGGTGTCATTCTGGTCTTACAGATCAAACTGGTCAGCCGTGACCTCCAGGAATGGCTGCAGTTTGGTGCAGGCGGCATTGTTCACCAGCAGATCAATGGGGCCGACGTCCTTCAGGGCAGCCTCGGTGGCTGCCCAGTCCGCCAGGTCCACACACACTGGGATGATGGCTGGACACTGGAGGAGGGCAAAGGAGGAGGGTCACACTCAAAAAAATGAACTTAGGGGGTTATTAGATTAATAAAAGAATATCATGTACTTTTAACACAATAATTTCATGTTTTAAACAAAAACGTGATAAAATCATGTTGAACAAACAAGAAATTCATCAACTTAACGTTTATGAAATTGAATCATGTTGAGATAACACGATTCATTATAGTCAGACTGATCTTGTGCTGGAGGCGACGAGCGAGATCACGGCAGATCCCGCGAGATCATGGGAAATCACACGAGGCCCTGCGAGATGATTGTTTTTCGTGCCAGGAAAACGCCAGCTGCAGTTTAGAGAATACTAAATTTTCCTGGCAGGATTGTGCACATATCAGTGTTGCTATGTACACTGAAAGAAATAACTCTTTGGATTAACATAAAAAAAAATCATGGAAAGATTTTCCACCTGATTACTTTGCTTTATTTCAGCACTATGTAATTCTGTTACTCCAATTTAAAGAAAATGTGTTGGCTCAACTTAATTTATTAAGGTTATTCCAATTTAAAGCAAATGTGTTGGCTCAACTTAACGTTTGTGGTTGATTCAACTTATTTACTTTAGTTGGACCCAATAATTTAATAGAACCAGACCAACTAATTTGCAATGTTTTGGACCAAATAATTGACTTTACTTGATTAAGATGAATGCAAATTTAGTTGAAACCAACTTATTTAACAGTGATACCTTCACACTATGTAATTGATGTACTCATGTCAGTTGCTAACATGTGTTAACATCACATGAAGTGATGGTTAGCTGGTAATTAATCAGCGTTTTTCTAACATTTGCACCATTTCCTGCTTGCTCCATGCTTGTGTCAAAGCACAACTGAATTGAAGTGGTTATTGCATTTATAAAAAATAACATGTTTAACAGAATTATTTTATGTTTCAAAGGCAAATATGACAAAATCACGTCAAATAAACATAAAATTCAACAACCTAGCGTTAATAAAATGTATTCAAGTTGAGACAACGTGATTCAATTTAGTCAGACTAATCTCCCGCCGAAGAGGGTCTAGCGAGACCCGGAGATCACGCGAGACACTGGCGAGATTACGGAAGATCACGCGAGATGCTAGCGAAATTATGGAAGATCACGCGAGATGCTAGCGAAATTACGGAAGATCACGCGAGATGCTAGCGAGATCACGCGAGATCTTGTGTCTGGGAAAACTTCAAACTGTTCTTTCAAGAGAAGCGGGAAGATTCCTGATTTGGATCTGCTTAATTTGAAAAAGGTAAGATTCAGTCTATTTTCATCCGTCTAAATCAAAATAAAAATCGAAATAAAAAGATGCAAATTAAAATCATCAGACTTTTAAAAAAAACATTTTTTTCTATGTTCGGTCACGTTTCTATATAATTGATGTACTCAAATCATGCTAACATCACATGAAGCAGTGTAAGGGTCACAAAGCTGCTGTCAAGACAAAAAACGGACCCCATAAATGTCACAGTTTTGCTCCTCCTCAGGTTGTTAAAACTCCCTGGAAAAAAGTTGGACTGATGTAAATTCAGCATCTGGTGCCATACAAACTCTGAAGTCTGAGGTTTAGTGGATTTTAAACACTGGGGCCAAACATAAGTCTATTTAAATGTTTTTTTTATTATTATTATTATTATTTAATTTCAGTACTGTTATTATGTAGGTAAATGCAGAGTGGACATTGGATACACACACACTTTTGTGGCTTTCTATCGTAATACAGATTCTTCATTTATTAATAATAAAAAGTATTAAATTTGAGTCAGAGGAACCTGAGGAAACCTTTGCTGTTAGAGCTTTAAATGTGCTTGCAATGTCCACATAAATGTCCACCTTCTAACTATGGATTTCTAGTATTTTTTAATGGCTGAAACACTCAGAGGATTGTCCATTATTCCTATTATGGTAGTCCATGAACAGACTTGAGCTTTCCTTTTTTTTAAATGCATATATTCCTCTGCTCTAAAGATGTATTTTGTTATTGTACTTGTTTTTCCATAAATAATTGTAGTTCAAAAACAATTTTTAAGTTTATCGGTTTAATTTTGAAATGTTGAGGTTTTTGTTTTGATTTTTATGTTTTATATTTTTATTGCTTTCTACCATGTTCAAGTCACCACTGTTCTGCAATACATGCTTGCATGTGCCCAGTGATTATATTCAGTTTCAGAACAGCTGAAACACTGGGTGCCTTTAAATCTCAACTTAAAACCCACCTGTTTAGAGTTGCTTATAGCTAAATTAGGCTTAGTGCGGTTTTAATGTCTTCAATGTTTTTAATGTTTTTGGCTTTACTTTTTATCTGTTTCACTGTTTATTAAATGTTGCATGACTCTGTGTTTCTGTTTTTAATTATGTAAAGCCCTTTGAAATGCCTTTCTGATTAAATGTGCTGTACAAATAAAATTTGATTGATTCATGATGCATTCAAGAGACTTGTACTAAAAGTTTGAATGTTCAGATACAACTCTGCTCAGGGTGAATTACATATTTTAATGTTTGAAAATCTGATCTCTTTCAGAACATCACCTGTCTGTTATCCACCTACATAAGCACTGGTGAAGGGGGTCATCGGCCATCAAGTTTTAGATTGCAGTGGCTAATGGTAAGTTTTGCCAGATCTAAAATGACTGAATCTAGTGTTAGAGCGATTATAAGGGTTCAGCTAAACTTGTATTTGGCAAGTCTGTTTTATTTGTCTTTATTTGCGTGGGGATGTGGAACTGTAAGGAGTGTTGTCTCTCTCTGTCTAGTAGATATGAGCTGCTATCAGCCCTATGCTAGCTACAGAATAGTACAGAGCAAGGGGGAAGAAGGATGAGCAGCGACATGAGATTGTGATTGACAACACTAACACTTTCCTGCCACTGACTGGTTGTTTCTAGCACTGGGAGAAGGCAGAGGAAATAGATATTTCACAGTATATCCCCCTGTACTGTACCTTTGTTTCAGACATAAATATTTCTTAGGTGACAGCTTCAGTTAGAAGTTTAAATAAAATGTTAAACTTAATTTTAGTCATGGCATAATGAAAGGAGAATAACAATTTTAAAGATCTTTCAAATAGGCTGCAAGCCACTGATCACTTTCGTTGTGACTTCCTTTGAATTTAGCTAAGTTTTCAAGTGTGTGACCCTATAGTATACTGCTGGATTTTTGCGGTTGTTCTCATTGTTTTCTGATCTGCATATTTAGGAAAACACGGCTGAAGTCAGACGAGAGTGGATCCTAAAAGGTCTGTGTGCGTACCTGGATGAAGATCCAGAGAAGCTGGAGAAAGAGTACATGGTATGTTAATTTATCTTTGTGTCCACAAAAGAGGTGATTATAGTTGGAGTTAATTGGACTTCCTGTGAATTACCAATAAATTTAAATTAAGAGAAGATCATTAAAACTTCTTTTTTTCACTTGGGTACATTCAATTTTAATTTGACTTTTGAGATGCTTTTAGATTTCTCCCACAGAAAAGGATAATCATTAGTAAGATTGATATAATTACAGTTATTGTTAAGTGGGTTTAAAATGAGGATTTTTAGGTGAGTTAAACTCCACAAAAAGATCTTTGGTCTGTTTTATTTAGCCTTTTTTTCTAACAGCATTGTTTCATATGCAGACAAAAATATTAAGTAACTTTACCTAAGATGTTAGTACTGATCTATTTGGAAATAACTACCACACATAGTCATGACATTTCCTCCATCCAGGAAATAAGACAGGTTCTTCATGTATAAGATGTTTGGTTTGTGTACAGTGTCAGGGCTTTGTACTTGCACATAAATTGGACTGGTTTAGAATGACAGTCTGTGTGGTGGATCCTCAGACTGTCATTTCAATTGAGGAGAACAGGCCATGGAATATGGGGCCTATTTGGGATTCATCCCTTCTCTTCATGTTTTTCCATATGAGACAATATACCGTATTTTCCGCACCACAAGGTTCACCGGATAATAAGACGATTTTTGTGAAAATGTAGAAAATATGGTACCTTTTCTAAATGGGAAATCTTACCACTGGACTCACAATTAACACAGACAGATCTTTGATGGACCTTAGCTGTTGTTGAGTCAGCCAAATAAGTGTAAAGTTATTTTTTTATTTAATGACATGTGAAATCTCTCCCCCCCCAAAACCCCACCCATGTTCCCATCATCAAGGTGCACAAATGGCCGAGACCGTCTGTGGAATCTTCGTTATCCGACCGGAGAGTGCAGAGCCTGGCGATGCCATTGAGGATGTTGGGATTCTCCTGGACGGGGTGGAAGTGATGAACAACTTGGGCAATCTATCTTTACATGTTTTTCCAAAGACCGCAGTCGAAAACTAAATTTTAACTGTTACAGTTTGCAAAGTTGAGCGAATTTACTGACACTTTTTATGTTGTTAAGAATTTGATCTATGCTAAACACAGCCCAGTTTTTTTCTGGAAAAACAAAACTGACCTTTTGTTGTTTATTTCAACTTTCAACGCGGCTGTTTTTTGTGCTGTGTAAAAAGAAAATGGATAACAATTTTGAAAATAAAGTTCATGTTGTACTTTTTCTCATTGTTGAGTGTTTTTTCTTCTTTCAGTGTGGTCTTAAAACACTTAATTTAATAGCACTTAAGAAAATGTCTTTGAATTAACATAATTCAATCATGGAAAGATTTTCCACATGATTATATAGCTTTCTTTCAGCATGAAGCATGTTTGTTCAGCTAACTTAATTTTCATGAGTTGGATCAACTTAATTAAGTAGTGTGAAGTTATCACTGTAAAATTAGTTGGTCTGGTTCTATTAAATTACATTGGGTCCAACTAAAGTAAATAAGTTGAATCAACCACAAAAATTAAGTTGAACCAACACATTTCCTTTAAATCGGAGTAACATAATTACATAGTGCTGAAATAAAGCAAAGTAATCAGGTGGAAAATCTTTCCATGATTTTTTTATGTTAATCCAAAGAGTTATTTTTTTCAGTGCAGAGTATTTACTTTCAAGGTGAAAGCAGAGACAGAATGAACAAGAAGTCTGCAAACTACAGAAATCCAAACTGTGAGGGAGTTTGTATCAAATAAGGACGGGGATGAAGTGGTGTGCGTGTGTGGGGAGTCGCTACAGGGGGGTTACCTCTTGCACTAAACTGTCGAGGTCAGCCTGTGTCCGTGTGACTGCAGTGACCCGCGCCCCACAGCGTGCCAGAGCCAGAGCTGTGGCCCTGCCGATACCTGAAACACAAAACATACATCATCATCCAAAATGAAGCTGGCAGTACACCCAAACACGCACACACACACACACACACACACACACACACATGTTTGTTTTGCTATCTTTGTGGGGACTTTCCATTGACTTCCATTCATTTCTACAGCCTAAACCTTACCTTTACCCTTTTCCTAACCCTAACCAAAACTCAATTCATACCTTAGCCCTAAATCTGACCCCTGACCCAAAAACAGGGTTTCCACTCGTGGGGACCAGGCTCCGGTCCCCACGAGGAGCAATTGGTCCCCACAACGTAGTTTATGTCAGGAAAATCGTCCCCACAAGGTATTACAAACAAACGCACACACACACACACACACACACACACATTCAATTCAAAAATACTTTACTGATCCCAAAGGGAAATTAAACATTGCTGTAAGTCATATCAATTCAAATTTGTCAGAGTTATTGTACATCCTGATAGCTGTGGCAGAAAGAATCTCCTGTAGCTGCCTGTATGCAGTGAATCTGAAGAAGCCTCTGACTGAAGGTGCTCCGTCTTCCCATAAAGAAAAGGTGAGGGTTGTCCATCATTTTCTTGATTTTATGTCAAATCCATCTTTACATCATCATCTCCAGAAGTTCCACACACACAAATATTTTTCAAAATGTTTTAGGGAAATGTTTGGTTTTTTTAAATGACAAAAATCTTTTCATCTCTTCATTTTTTAACAATACTGTACAACTATTTATTTTGAAAGTAATGAGGAAACTTTCTCTGTGGTAGCAATTTATCACCCACTAAGCCTCAAACACCCAGAGTATGATAACTGGATTGTGATGGAGAATAAAGAACACATAGAGAACTGAAGCATTGTCTGTTTATAGATTCCCAGTGAGGCACTGTTTGTCAGGCTGCAGCCTTATTACTGAATGGATTAATTTAATTTCTACACCAAATAGTTACAAAGTTAAAAATATACATATTATTTGGTAACACTTTATTTGAAGGGGGTGAATAAGACCAAGAAATCATTACTGATATAAATTTGTTATAAAAGTATTACTGATTCCACTTTAAAAATGAGGTAACTTTATGTTATTAAAGGTAAAGTTTAAACAGTCATGATTTCTTGGTTAATGTCAAGTTATCATAACAAAGACATTTTGAATAATGTCAACTTTGTATTAAAAGTGTCATAATTTACCGAATTATGCTTTATGACAACAGTCATAAATATTCATGAAGACTTATTCATGTTCATGACAGGTGTTATGTCATGTTTATGAAAGTGTCATGACAGTCTTATTCAACCCCCTTCAAATAAAGTGTTACCGTCCTGATCTTCGTTCTGATGTTTCTAAAAGTCAAATAGCCTGTGGTGAATTCAGTAAACTGAACACTAACTGTGAATGCCTCCCACTTGTTTCACTAGACCTGAGTTCAGAGCAGAGAAACCAAGTAATGAAGTCAGACGAACAGACTCCAGAATATCTGAACATGTTCTAATTTGACTTTCAAAAAGTGGAAACAGATTATACAGTTCAGGTCATCCAGTCCAGAACTGACCTATGACGTCACGTGGTGCAGGAATCTCTTCTGGTCGAAGATGAGGATCACTTCATGATCCGTTTCACTAAATTAATTTTAATAATTTTTCTTTATACAATATTCCAGTCAAGGATTGACTTGTAAATGTAACGGTAAAGACGGTAAAGTGGGGCTGAAACAGTTAGACAAGTAAAACATGTTTTTCTCGCGGTAATGGTGAGATAGTTATTAAAAACACTGGAATGAGAGACAACTTCCGCATAAACATATAACTGAACCCGCTCTGCATGCCGGTGTTACCGTCCCGGTCCTCTGAGGATTATTCCCACCTTTTCCTGCTCCTGTCACCAGCGCCTGTTTGCCTGCAAGTGAAATCTCCATGTTGAGAGGTTCGGTTCGGCTGATAGCTGCAAATAGACAACACACAGCAACTTCGGTCACGTTTCCGGTGGATCCGTCTTAGTTCCAGTTCATTTGAACTGAGACAGTCCTTCATATGACTGATACCGTGAAGAGATTTGTAGGCAGGTCCAGGTTCAGAAAACCAACCTTTAAGTTCAGGAGGAAAGTCCTGTTTCACTTCCAGGTCAGAGCTGCTGCTCTCCGAGCATGAGCTGCTGTTTACATGACAGTTCAACTAAACCCTCAACATAGCACATTTTTTTCCCACAGGTTCTGAAGAAGCTCACCTGCCACTCTGATAAATAAACAAAAGCAAAAAAAAAAAAAAAAAAAACATGTCATAATTTTGAAATAATCTCCCATTATCATTTAGCAATCTCAGAATAATGAGGATAAAGTTTTGTGTTTTAGGCTACCACACCTTTCAAATCAACTCCATGTACTGATGCGTTTAGGAATCATCAACAAATTGCTGACACACACACGCGCGCACACACACACACAAATTTGTTACAGCTTGTCATAACCTGACCACGACTCACTCACTCAGGGAATCCGGGAGGACGGCCATCCGTCTTGCCGCTCTGCCTCACAGAGGGCGAGAACTAACGATTATTCGATTGATTATTCTGACAATTAATCGCTTAACCACACGTTCTGTGGATTTTTCATCCAAGCACTAAAGCTTATCGTATACAATATTTGATATACATAAGAAAATGAATAATTCGATTTTTTTTTTAAATAAAATAAAAAAACATTGTATTACCTAAGCATTCCTTTAGAGAGCCATTTGGTTTTGTTTGTTTGTTTTTACAGGATTGGAACCAGGTGAAGGTAAAACTGCCGCCCATGACTTCTGGATAGAACAGACAGTTTTGTGTTTTGTTTTGTTTTTTTTTTTTCATTTTGAGTGAAAAATAAATTTTTTGAATGGGCTGTTCTTTCAGCAAATGGTCGTTTTTTTAGACAGTATACTCCAGTTAATGATTAATCAATTCCTAAATTAGTTGACATTATTTCAATCATTGATTAGTCGCAATTAATCAGACTGCTTCAGCCTAGTAACTGTGGAAATTGATCTCCTTTAGACAAGTCTGTACGTTTTATTGGGACTCATAAACATCTGCAGTCCAGTTATTAATCAGTCCATGTCCTCTCTAGCCCACATAGAACCTTGGTTTCTTATCTTCTGCTTAAGTTTAGTGATATTTTTGGCTTGTTTGCATTGAAAAGACACTTCCTCCAGCTGATCCCTTACAGCTCTCTCAAAGATCAACTCCTATTTATTGCCTTGAGTTTTCTGGCCTGATGTTTTGAATGTCTGGAATGACCCTCACCATAGACTTCCTGGATTTTTTAGGAATGACCCTTCATCTGGTCCAGTGTGTTCTGGTGGAGTCTTTGAGGATGATAGCTGATTTCAGAACTTTGAATGCATCGCTCATAGGTCAAGCTCTCCAAGCAATCATTTGCCAGAAATCTTCAGATTTACAAGAGATACTAAAAAATGTTTGCAGAAGTCAGTCAACATATACATCCTCAGTCTCCTACTTCCATTCATCCAGTTTTAGAGTTTAATGGCAGGAAATGAGCAACCTTTTATGAACCCAGAGAAATGTGATGTCCACCTTCAAAAACAATCATTCAGTCTGAAACAGCCAGAAAGATGAAGGCTTTAATTTTCTCCCGCAGCATATAGAAACACGAGTTAACAGAAACAGTCTGACCCACCGACCCGCAGTGGGACACACACTTTTGGGTTCTAGTCTTCCTGTGCAGAGGTAGCCTGTTGCTTTACACAAAAACACAGGAGAAACACACACACACACAGTGGGTTGTTATCCGAGACACATGGCAGAATCAGGCTCAGTGTGAAACAGAGGGTTAGAGCGGAAAAACTCCTGATGATTATGCTTAATAAAGCTACGGTTGCCTCTAACAGCACTTTAAATTTCAGGAGGAGGGGTTCTGTAGAAGGTTATGAGCAGTCATCACTTTACCTGCAGCAGTTAACATGTTAACATCTTCACTTTGATCAAACATATTATCTCTCTTTAGCTAGTGTCTCATCAAATCAGTGCAGATTTATAACTGACAGCATCAATGGTTCAAGCAAACACAAAAAACATTTTAAACTCTCAGCCTGTGATATTTAATTGTCTCTGTATGCAAACAACCTTTGCAAACATCACAAGAGTTGAAAGCAGCCATGTCCAACCTAACATGGGAACATGTGAAACAGAGATGATCTGTTTGATATGTCAAAGGAGTCAGAGGTCATATGGATCGTAATATGATGTGGGAAATTCATGAACTGAGTGGAAAACTGATGAGCTCACCTTTCTTCAGACTACTTCAAAGAGAGAAAAGTTTTATATTGTCAAAGGTTTTGATAAACTCAGAAACAACAAGCCTGTGAGCTCCTCTACACCCTGGACAACACACACACACGCGCACGCGCGCGCACACACACGTTTGTTTTGCTATCTTTGTGGGGACTTTCCATTGACTTCCATTCATTTCTACTCATTTCTACAGCCTAAACCTGACCTTTACCCTTTTCCTAACCCTAACCATCACATACCTAACCCTAACCAAAACTCAATTCATACCTTAGCCCTAACTCTGACCCCTGACCCAAAAACAGGGTTTCACCTCGTGGGGACCAGGCTCAGGTCCCCACGAGGAGCGACTGGTCCCCACAACGTAGCATATGTCAGGAAAATCGTCCCCACAAGGTATTACAAAACAAACGCACACACACACACACACACACACACACACACACACACACACACACACAAGGAGAAGGGAAGCACAGCTTTAGAGGGTTCTAAGTGTTTGCATGAACCACAATGACAAGTTGGAGCTTTGAAGGTTTTTTAAGAAGAAAATCACCTTCTGTTTCTCTGACTAACCACCCATCTCCATTCTATCAGGTGAGATGACGACAAATAACTTCACCACAAAACCCCAGTATATGAAAACTACAAACAAACAAACAAAAAAAGACAAGTACAGATTAACAATCTGAGCCATATTCATCCCTTGGGCCTGATAGCATCAGGTCCAGATTTTACACCTTGATTGTGAAAATATGTCCTGACTCTGTCACTATACACAAAAATATAAAATACAGTTTATCCAATTTGACATCAATACTATAATACAATACTATATTCAACAACAGCTGATAACATAAAGTATGTGACAAGAGTGCAAAAGAAGAAATAAACTGGGAAAATATATTTGGCTGAGTCTATAAAGGCATTTATCAGGTACAGACTGAAAGAGTGCAGTGAGTTTTGATCATTTCATTCCTGCTCAATTAACATGTGAGAAGCTATAACTCATTTATTACAAGAATCCTAAACATTTCCTTCATTTTAATAAAACATTCAAACAAATGGTAAAAAAAAAATCTGCCATTCATTAAACTGAAACATCACATCTTTATAAGGAAATGAAAATACTGAAAGGTGTTTCACATAACAGTAAAGAGTCCAGATCAGCTTCCATCTTTAAACTGCTCTCTGTGTGTTTTCCCTGCAGAGATCTCTCCTTGTCTAGAGAGACATCTAAAGTTCAAAACAGGAAATGCTACAAGTGAAAGTCAGAGCAAAATCTCTAATGTAACAGTTAAAAAAAACCAAACAATTATGATTACTTCTCCTGCCTCAGAGTTACTGAAGGTTTCAACAAGCCGGTTATTCTATCATGTCTTCCATCTAACAAACATCAGGTGACCTGCTCCATTAAATCCTAAGCTGATTCTGTGTTTCTTTTGCATTTACATCTTCATGTCCACACAGTGATTCTGAAGGCAAAAATACTGCTCAGCACATTAATAATAATAATAATAATAACAATAATAATAATAATAATAATAATATGGCCAAAAAAAACTGCAGGATGACCTTTTAAACAGGTTTCAGTTTAACTGAGTTTAACTCATTTTGATGTAATTTGTGTAAAAAAAAAAAAAAAAAAAAAAGATGCAACAGGAAGGTGAATTTATCAGGCCCGGATCTTTTATCACCCTCATCTATGTGTGTGTCGTCTTCTTGAGCTTCTTCTGCATCTGTTTTGCTTGGTGCCATGTTGCCATGTTGCTTCTCATTCTCCTGATGCGTTTGGCCAGAGAGAGTTCCTTCATATCCTGCAGGTTTTCCAGGCATAACCAGCAGGCTGCTGTGACAGCTGAATGTGGGATTAATCCAAATGTGATCTGGTGACATGTGAGGCTTTCATCTCTTTCTGCCATGTGCATACGAATAAAAAACTAAACTCCTCTGTTAGTTGCACCCTGAATAGTTTTCTTTATTGCTTTTATGCCTGTGCAATCAGTGAGCTGCTGGTGCAGGCGGGGGCAGGGCTTGATGATGATAATGACTCATTCTTCCATCCAGTGCTGGCTGAAAGAGCAGGTCCGGTTCTCAGAGTGGAAATGATAGTTTGGGTCAGTAAACCAGAAGATAGAAAATTGAAGGGTGATTGTTTGTTGTTTTTTTTCCAGGTGTGCCTAATGACTCACAATTTGCACATTTTCCATAACCTGAATTTTTTTCAAAACGTCTGTGAGCAAGGTAAAAAATGAACCAGTCTGAGGATCATCAACAAGTATCCCCAGATCTTTGGGTGTTTCCCCGAGTTAACAATGCTGCTGGTTGAAGGGTTGCCTTGGCAACAGACATCAGGTGATTATAACATTTAGTCAGAAATTCTGACTTAATTATGGAAAAAAATGGCATAAAAATATGTACCTACCATAGTACCAGGGTGGAACCAAAAGAACAGCAGATAACTAGCCGTCCATAAGCAGCAGAGAGGAGCCAGGTGAGCTGGCTGGTCAGGATTCCTTCTGGAGGTGTTCATATCCCTCTGGACCAGACCCAGGTCAGGATATGGGAATGCATTCCTCTGCTGGCCTGGGAACACTGTGGGATTCCCCAGAGAGAGCTGGACCAGGGGGCTGCAGGGCAGGAAGGCTACTGAGGCTGCTGTCCCCAGCCCTTCCCGGATCAGGAGGAATACAGCGGATGGACCATCTCCTCACTGACATGACATCAGTCCAGGAACAGCAAAGTTATTTTTGACATATTGAATTATTGCTGAAACACTTGGGCTGAGTTGTTTCCAGGATGTTCAGTTTGTGTGTCCAGGTTTTAACTGTGGACACCACTCAGTGTCTGGGTACAGAAGGCAGTGGACCGTTTTAAATCTGCAGGATGGACAGAGACACAAGTGTTGAGTTTTTTCCGTATTAAGAAGTCAAGCTTTACCTGTACTCAGCATGGAGGTGTGTCCATTATTACCATGAGTCAAGGTGTGTGCATCTCTCAAGTTGCATCTCATGTTTTATCAGGTGTTCTAAAAACAACTACTTTCTATGACTGAAGGCTAAGTGAGTCAGTCAGTCAGTTTTTTTTAAAACAAAAAGGCTGTGATGGGTTAGCATGCAAGCTCTGAGATCGAGTCTGACAAGATCTGCATCTGTGACATGTTCAAACTAAGACCTCAATACAGTCCAAACTATAAAAATACATAAACCTTTTTTTCTTGATAAACCAGGCTAAATCTTTCCCATTTTAGGTCAGTATGGATTACTACTCGGGTTGGCGTTCTAAGGTTTGACCCCAATGTAATGATGGTCTTTACATTGGACTCTAATCTGCCTTTTTCTTCTGCTTTTAATGGCTTCTTTTTGACTGAACAGCTTTTCAGGCTTTAGCAGCGTTTTGTTCTGGTGCTGATTCGCTCCAGAACCCGTTCTGCTCTGGCACATGCCGGCCTGTTGTTCCAGACTGATGGAGGTTCATCCATCAGCCTATTCTTGATGTAGGATGCCATCATCCTACATCCTACAAAAGCCGATATCCATATATCGGCTTTTGTAATTTTTTTATGATATCACGCACAAAAGCATTTGAGGTGTTTGAGGTGCTTTACAGGAACATTAAACTTGTTTAACGGTGCATTAATCTTAGTGAATGGTAATATCTAAAGGTAATTAAATGATAAATACTCACTCTCAATATTCAAGCAAACAGAAATAAGTTAGATTATTCTAAATGACTTAAAACAAAGTTTAACCTTATTTGATGTCGGTTTTTGTGTAGTGTAAATCCCTTCATTCAACTCCAGATCCAAAATGTCACAGCAGTTTAAAGAAACATCACAGCATTATCCATCTGTAGGACAAAGTCTCCCTTTGTCCTGCTCTTATACTGTAGCGTACATTCACTACAATCAGTCTTACTGACTTCAGTTTCTTTAAAAGTTGTGACTGAGAATCTTACCATTGTTGAAGAGGTCCAAGCTAAGGTTTGCTACTAGCTTTAGCTTAATCTAAGTGTTAAGGCCCAGCAGATAACAGCTAAATGTCTGCTTGTTAGGTCCTAACTTCAGCCAGCGAAGAGCATCAAATATGATCTACCATCCACACAGACAGGAGGATTCATGAAACACTCAGTTAGTTCAGAGCTCTCCACAGGAGCTCAGGTTGTTTGGGAAACCTTCAGAAAGTCAATGCAGAAAAAGACACTTGCTGCTCACCTGGTGGGGTCTTCAGTCAGAGAAAATCCCCCAACGATGCTGACCACGTTTCTTCTGTTCTCAAAGCCTCCATAACTCAAAGTGACCTTGTGAAAGACATGCAGAGAAATGAGAAAATAGAAGAAAAAAAAAAACACTGTGTCAGGAACACCCTGTTGGTACTGGACACCCCTTTGGTCCACTGGTCATAAAACATGTGGACACGGTCAGCAGAAATATTCAGTTATGGAGTCATGACATAAAACTGCAGTGGGTGTAACTGTACATGCCTTTGTTTAGTCACACTTCATACATTTTTTCTTAAATAAAAAAAATAAATACAAAATTAGAAATATTAATATAGATAATTAGATTTTTTTTTAGTTAAGATTTTCTGTTATCTTTATGGTTTTGCATTTCAAATAGTGGTCAGCATAGAACTGACAGAAAACTGGTTGAACAAACTGAATTTTACAGTAAAATGGACAGTGTCTCTCAGGAAGCTTTGAATCAGTCTGCCAACATTTGATTAGAAAACGACTAAAGGGGTAGTATTGTCTAACATGAACTATTCTGAGCCCTATACAATTATGATTTTATTCCCTCATGGAAAACATACCTGGAGTGTTGCTTTGATTTTTTTCTCCATACTTGTTTGAGTAATCCTTGCATCTCCCGTGGCAAACAGTCAGTGGTACCTAAAGGCTTGCACTTACAAAGCTCCACCTATTTACCTAAAGCTCTTCCTTGGACCTGCAGTCTCCAGTGAGCTTGTGCCTCACTCCTCCCCAACTCAGCTCCTCTAGACTAGCAGCAGCAATTAGCCAACACCTGGAGGAACTGTGCATCTACTGGGTTTATTAGACCAACTACAACACTCATAAGAACTGTTGTAGACGGCATCAATCGAAAAATATTGTGATGAAGAGCTGAAGGCAGAGTGTTGGAAAGACTAGGAGCCTCTTAAAGAGACAGCAGCCCAATTCAAGGTGTCACATACAGGTATGATGCAAATTCAAGTTTCTTTTAAGTTATGTTTAATATATGCAGCAATTTTATATCAACTGGAGGTTATTGATTATACTATAAAATAATACATAATACCACCCGTTTAATCACCACACATCTTTCTCCTTTCATTTTCCTTTAAACCATCCACTTGTCATATTCACACTCATTTTCAGTTATTTAACTACTACTCCTCCAGTCCAGGTAGTTTTCTTCAGTGAGTTTTAGTTGCAGATTGTTTTTTTGTCTTGCTTCAGCTGCTCATGTGGACCGCTGGGCCCATGCACATGATGCCAGCTGGATAATTCCCAAAAATGCCACACGTTGCTGCAATGTGATCAACTAAATTGCTCTATGTGTTGTGCAACTGAAAAGTGTGCCTCATAAAGAGGCCAGAAAGCAAAATTCCAAAATGAATGAAATAGTAAGAGGTGCTTGCTAACTCACCTGATGGAGCACGGTGGGAACGGGCAGCTTCTGCAGGTTCTCCAGGTGAGAGTGGAACAGGTGTGTGTGAGTGAGTGTGACCTCCAGCAGCGCCTCGATGATGTAGCCGATGGTGCAGTCATCTGGGAGGCGGATCTTTTCTGCCGTGGTGATGAAGTTTCCCAAACTGAAACCACAAAATGTTTCAGCGCTTAGAACAACTCCACACATGTTCCAGGTGAATGTGTGACCTGGCTAATGACTGCTAATGTATCTGCAGCGATTTAGACACTACAAAAAACAAAACATACAAGCCCGGAAATAGTGTGTAAAGGCACAACTGTGGTCAAGCTCACCAGCTACCTGAAATACTCAGCAGGATTAGCTGATGTGGTCACAATGGGATTGCATCATCTGGTATTTCAGCCTGTTTGTTAAAAGGACCAAACTGTCTGAAATGGATTCTGTGTTTTAAGTGGACTTTGTGCAGCTCTGTCCAGAACTGCTCCAACACTCTGTATTTCTGAACATGCTTACATTTTGGCAACTATGTAAGCATTTGTCAAAATGCTTACATAGTTGTAAGCATTTTGACAAATGCTTACATCTTTCTGAACTAGATGTTCAGAAAGATGCTAGCCTCCATCTTTCTGAACATCTAGTCACAAATCATATCAAATCCTTCCTCCGAACTGCTATCATTCAACCCACCACATCAGTGATGCAGCATCCTCTGCCCTCACTCATCTGGGACCGAATGTCAGAATGTTCTTCATAGATTTTGATTAAACATTTCACCCATTCCTGCAGCAACAAACGCAGAAACCAAGGCAGCTTGGTTTCAACATCTGGCTCTTGGGCCCCCTGCAGACAAACATCCCCATGCAGAACATGGAGCCCCTCAGGGATGGGAACTCGGCCCCTTTGTTAGCCCAGCTGGTAGCAAAGTCACAGAACTGGGTCTCATCCACCACAAGAACAGCATCTACTAGAGAGGAAGTGGGCCATAAGCTGAAACAACGGAGCGCTCAATTACTAATAGAAAACTTTCCACCAATCTGATGGCTGAGTAACATAAATAACTGATTAAAAGCAATAAATATATTTGCAGTTGAGTTCACATGTCTATTTATTCAATAATCTAGGAGCAAAAATGGTTTTGAAGGAAAGTGTTTTTGTTTTTTTAAATCAATGTATAGTTAGATTAAAATGTGATTAATTGCAATCAATTAATCACAGATGCTGCAATTAATGTGATAAAATCTTTTAAAACCTTTAAATCGAGTCCCACTACTAGTTATTTTATCTCTTTTTATCTAAAATGTCACTTCATTACAAACGTTGAAAATCATCATCCCATCTACTTATATTCAGAGGATATAAATGTAGCGTTTCTCCTATCGTTCTGTTTCTGATGATAATAACTATTGTGACGGTTTGCCCACCTGGCCCAGGGGCTCATTTTCAGAGCCAGACCTCGACTGATGCAGAACCCCGCTCCCCCTGTGGCGAACCAGAACTTCACAGACATCTGAAATGAAGAAGATGGCAAATCAGCCAAATTCTGCCAGGTCAAAAGAGAAAAACACAAAAAGTCATGGCTTAAAACGCTGGCCAATTCAAATCTGCTAACTCTAAAAAGGTTTATACGTGATGCAGTGAGAGGAGCAGGAAACTGAGGAAGGTCTAAGCAGGCTGACCGTTCCATCGCTCTTCACCCTCTCTGCAGCCTCTATGGGGTGGTCCAGACTGGGCCGGCCCAGGTAGATGTCCTGGCTGTGGTGGTACGAGGACAGCAGTCGCAGCAGACTGGGCAGGATCACATAGTTATCATCATCCACATGGCAGAACCACCTACAACACACAGAACATCAGAAACACACATCGGTCAAGAAAAGTCATCATCATCATCAACAGCTGGATATTTGGTTTACTCTGAATCCTTCAGACAGTCAGATTCTAGCCCTGATCAGACTCATGTCTCAGATTAAAAGCACAGTTCAAAAATAACCTTTAAGCAAGTATTAAACATACTTTTGATTAAGGTGTAATTTCTGTGTTTAAAAAAAATTATTGGTCTGATCATGTATATTCTGAACTTGAATTTCATGTTTTCATTGACTGGAAGCAGAAAATCATAGATAACTCCTGGATAACATCAGTCTGTATGGAAACAATGTATAATCTGTGTTTCAATTGGTGAAGGAATTACTGAAGGAAATTAACTGTTCAATAACATTCTAATTTATTGGATGGGTCTGTATTTTCTAATGAAAGCCCCAAATTCTTTAGAGCTGATTTTCAGATGGACGGACTGAAGCAAGTACGAAAAAAAGCAAGAAAGGAAGAAAGAGACAACGAAAGCCCAGAAATACAAACATTTTTTGGTACATTTTGAGACTTTAAAAAACCAAACTCAAGACATTTTGCCACCTGGTAGGAACCCTGACATCGTATCTGTGTTTCGGAATGTGCTACTCACTTCTTCTGGGACTCGATGAATTTATCGTACTCCACAGACATCTTGCAGCACAGAGCCTGTCGGTTGTGAGCAGCTGAGCAGTTGGTGTTGATGATGTTAGTTCCTGAGGCAGAGACATCCCAGAATAATCTGGCATACAGACAGGCTGATGTGGTCAGAACAGCAACACTCTTCACTTCAGCTGCTTACCTGTCTTCAGCTGCAGCTCCCTGTCATCACCATCAGTGAATATGAAGGTCTGGAACAGAGAGAGGCCCCTTAGTGTGTTAGTGGGAACAAACAGCAGTTCACACCACCTGTTAAAGGGCCAATCGGATCATCTGCTGGCAGTTATGAAATAATCAGAGCAAAACATTATGACTATCATAGGGTTCTTAGCATCTGCAGCCCTTTCGCTTAGTGTGCAAGCTTCACTAGCTGAGACATCGAGCTGCTTGCATGCGACTGTGGTTTTAGAACAAAGAGGCCACAGAGTGCTGAATCAACAGAAACAAGATACTCACAAAGAAATTCACAAAAATTCTGATTGATTCTTTTAAAGGATTCCTCCTATAATAAATAACCATAGAAACAGATTTTAAATAGGAATACACTGATATGAAAATTTGGGCCAGTGCCGATATTCAATGTTAATATTGCTGTTATGGCCGATAACTGATATTTTAAATATTTTCCTACTATTTCGACATTGTAAAATGACCACACCGCTTACACTGCTTCAGTTAAGCTTCCCACAATCCTTTGCTGCATCTCTAACCCCGCCACATGACGAAGCCCCTCCCCCTCCAGAAACACAAACAGCAACGAGCTGGAAATAAATATCGGCTGTTAATGTTGGCCCAGTTCTTCTCATCAGACCAATGCCGATACATTAAACCATGACTAACATTGGCCAGTCGCCATGTTGATGCAAACATTTTGTGCATCACTCATTTTGATCCCGGTCTACTGTATGCAGAACAGAATCTGATTCTGTTTTCCATATGCTAATGAGAATGAGAGATGAGTTGGGCATCTTGACACGATGAGTTATAGACGATCCCAGATATGACCTTTCACCATGGTAACCAAACACCAACGGCAAAAACATTGATGTTTGTACATTTAGAGACAAATATTTGTTGATTAAAATAAAAAAATTAAAAAACTCAACGCAACGCTGGATATTAGAAGAGAAAGGCTCAAACTGTGGACCAGCATTTATGAGATAAGTTAAGTTCAACCAGCTGTCGTGGAATCAGATGTTAATAATTTCTTTAATTGCTCAAATATGCGATCCCTCTGTGCACATGGAGACTGCCATAAACAGCAGTGGAAAGACTTTAAATTAACTGTCAGCAACAAATCTTCTTTTTACTGCTGGCAGGAAGACCTAGCTGCTCTCTGCCGGTGTGAGCAGTGTGTGTTTGTGTGTGTTCAGAACTTGGTGGGCCAAGGACTCAGAGCACAAATACAACAAACTGCTGCTGTGATAAGCCCAACGGTTGCAGATAATCAAACATTTAAATAAAAGACAAAGATATATCCTGAGTAAACAGTAAAGTTTCCAAATGTGATTTGGTCTATTAAGGGAAAAGACTAGTCAGACCAACCTGTAAATGTCTCCTAAACCTAATAACCAGTTCTGCCTTTAGCAGGAACATCCAGCATCCAGAAAACTCCTCTGTCTTCTCCCAGTGCTCCCAGCCCTAACTAACAACAACCAATCAGAGCCAGGGGCTGGTCTTAGTGCTGGCAATCATCCTGGTGACCAAGCTGCTTATCCTTCCTAGCTCCGCCTCCTTTCCTCACTGCTACGCTACAATTTCTTTCGGTAGAGGCGTGAGGCTTTGCTTTTCAAGCTTTTCGCTCCTGCTTCATCTGATCTGACACAAACCATTTCTTGATTCTACACATCAGATAGTAATCAGTTTAGGTTCAGGGCTAAATAACTTTTATCAGTTATTTAAAAAAGCTTTTTGCATTTACTCAGGTTATACTTGTTTGACATCTAAAACATTTTAATCAGAGCAAAAGTAAAACAAATTAGAATAAATAATAATGAGTAGGGATGCACCGACATCTTTATCTGATATTAATATTGTTTTAATGGCCAGTAACTGATATTTTATACATATAGTATATATTTCAGTTCTCTTTTCACACCTTGGAAAAAAGCAGTCACACAATGACTTCATCGCTGCTTCAGTTAAGATCCACAGTCCTTTGCTGCATCACTGTCTTTGTCACATGACCAACTTTCTCTCCTCTCCCTCCAGAAATAAACGGCAGCAGGATGGAAATAAATATTGGTTTTATTCATTGAACCGATACTGATGTTAGTGCTGATATGTTGTGTATCCATCAATATGAAGCAACTACTTCTTCACACCACTGCAGCTGAACAATTAAAATTATTTTACAAGCTATACAAAAAAAGTTAAGAGGTCCCATGCAAAACATCAGTAGATGAAACATTATTCAGATTTGTTTGTACTATCAATGAGTCCAGCTACAAAATAACATCAGGATATATTGACTCCTTATTTCTCTCCAAATGGTTTAGCATGCCCAGCTGCATCACTCACCTGTTCCTTGGCTTGGGAAACCCAGGTCTGGAACAGCAGCTCCAGTCTGGACCTGTGGTACTTCCTGGTGGTCTTCACTGCGATGAAAATGTCCTTCAGCTCCAGCTGGTCAGTATTCCTAGGCCCTGATTCCACATTTCTCTTGGGAGAGGGAACGTCAGTTCTAGCGGATTCTGCTATGACCTCTGAACTCCTCCTGAGCCCTGCATCTGTGTTGGTGCTGCCAGCGCTGGCGGTACCTGTTGGTAGGTTGGCATGCTGCTCTGATGAGGCAGACTTAGCGTGGGGTCGGGGCTGAGGCGGCTCCAGCTGGCGGGGGGGCGACTGGAGGGCCGGGATGAGCAGCAGCAGGAGGGAGCAGAGAGCAAGAGAGAACAGGAAGCAGGACTTACTGACGCCCACCGAGGCTATGTGCATCCTGGCTGGCCAATGGGGCGGGGTCATCAGCCTCCAGGGCTGCAGTTGCTCCCAACACCGTCGTGGGCTGGCATCATTCCATCACATGGAAACGTGCAGGGGCGGTCAGAACTTTCACTCAAAACAACAATGATCCTGTAATAATAATACAAAATGAGTCGAACCAATCATGCAAAAAATAATAACCACTGTCATTTATTAATAAATAATTTTTGATATAAACTGTATTGTTTTAAAGTAGTATGTGTGTTCCAGCCACATAGTGCCATTTTTTAACACAGTGAAGTAACTATGTTCCCTTCAGTTGTTATAGAAATGCTGTATCAAATGCGACTCCAAAGAAACTTGACTTTGCAATTTAATGCCTTGAAATTGGTCCTCTGTCTCTTTAAAAACTCCTACTCTTTCTGAAACTCCGCCTTCCAGAATTTATTACAACATGGCTCTTCACAGTTCCCACCATAGGTTCCCACAAGTATGAATCGGAAGTGATCCACCCCACTCAACCTCCATCTTGGTAGGGAAGGCATCGCAAAGCACATGGAGGAGCTTCGCCTGAAATCCATGGACACGTACAATTAATGTTTAAACTGATTTGTAAAAAAGGTCCGAACTCTTTTCATGAATATAAGATTCTGGTGGCTGGCAGAGTAAGTACCTGTAGTCACGTATGCGTATGCTACATAACCGTCTTAGCTTGCAGATAAAAGCTACATTAGCTGAGCTAATGTTGCTAGTTTGACAGCAAGTACTACTGTAAATATCACTGATATTTATCTTAGCATTACACAGACGTAGGTAGATTACTCATAAATTGTTACCGAGTAATAGTTGTAATGTGCTTATATTATGTACAAGTTAAATGGGAGCGAGGGGAGAGCTGATCCTAAGCTTGTTGCTTGTTTATTGTTGTCATAGCAACCACTGCAATTGTCATCACAGTAGGTTACTAGGGGTGCACCGAGTTATCAGCCAGTCGAGTCATCTGCACCGATTTCCTTAATTTTGGGAGATTGGTGATTGGTCGACACATGTGAAGTCGATCTTATCCACCGATCTTATTGATTTTATCTTATCAATACTGCTATTAAACTTGAATTTCTCCAGTGAGAGACAATGAAAGCTCTTTCTATCCTATTCTATTATATTCATTTAAAGAAAATATCAAAGTAACATTCATTGTTGGTAAACAAATGAAATTATGGTTTTGTGGTTAGCTTTTCATGAGCAGCTTGCCATTTAAGCTTTGTTCAATAAGCAATGACAATACTTTATTTCTATATCGTAATAGATCAATCCCCAGAACTTAAAAACTATATAGGATGAAATAATGAATAACAGAGCATAAAGTATGTGTGTTGTCTAACTTTGATTAGTAGGGTAACGACATAAACTGTGTAGATGTGTGGTTGAGATACAAATAAAAATCTAATTTGAAAATGAGACCCGTTCTGTGTGAAGGAGCCAGCAGGGGCCACAGGAAGACATCATCCAACTGAAGGAGTCTCCTTTAAAAGTTGTGTCTTAGATGTCATGGGGCAGATTACTGGTTAACTTCGTTCTAATAGTTTCAACAGATAAAGCTGACAGAAAACAATTTCAGAAGTTTGCCACCACAGTGGAAACCCCTGAAAAAAGTTATTATTAAGTCAAAATAGAGTCCTTCTCATTAGTATAATTCTTCTTCTTGGCTACATGAAATTAAAGGAAGTCATTTCCGGCTCTTTAAATGGCGCTTTGGAGCCGCGGTAGCATGATTGCCCAAATCCCAACGAAGTAATGAATCCTGAGTTATCCTGGGCGCTTTTTCAGGTTCACCACCTGGAAGAGTAGCACTCTGAACAGAGACATTCACAAAGTGGAACAAAGAATATCATCTATCAGCAACTTACCTTCATAAGGTACTTCTGTTTTTACACTATTCGGAAACAGAAGCAGCAGAAACGAACCCCAAACAGCCCCTGTGAGTTCTAAACCGCGCTAAATAAAAGAACGGAACCGGAGCAAGTGTGTTCCTTCAGGTTCTGACGGCGGTGCTAACCGAGCCCCTGGTCCCACACACAGCCGTCTATCTGAGGACAGGTCAGCAACAGAAAGACGTTATTCTTCCGAACTCTCAGACACATTCCTAAAACTCGAGCTGCATCCGAAGAGGTAAAGCAAATCCGGTTCAAACTTTCAAAATAAAACAGCGATTTTTTTTTTCAACAAATAAAAGCAGACGTTTTTAGATGGGGATTGCAGGGAAAGGCCACAAACTGTAGAAGGGTGGCACACTAAAATGGCAATTTCACCCAAATGCCCTGCGGTCTTAAATTACAATGAGCAATAGATTAAACCTACTTTTTTCTGCATATTTCAGTAAAGAATTGCTTGTTGCTGCATTCAGTTAAATACAAAAATGTTGAAAACTTGGGTAACACTTTATTTGAAGGGGGTTGAATAAGACTGACATGACACTTTCATAAACATGACATATCACATGTCATGAACATGAATAAGCCTTCATGAATATTTATGACTGTTGTCATAAAGCGTCATTCGGTAAATTATGGCACTTTTAAGACAAAGTTGACATTATTCAAAATGTCTTTGTTATGACAACTTGACATTAACCAAGAAATAATTACTGTTTAAACGTTACCTTTAATAACATAAAGTTACCTGATTTTTAAAGTGCAATCAGTAATAATTTTATAACAAATTTATATCAGTAATGATATAAATTCAAAGACCAAGTATGTCATAAGACCAAGTATGTCATATCATCAATGATGATACTCTTATATGAAGCTGGGACTTCTTCAGGAAAGTTTTTATATATATATATATATATATATATATATATATATATATATATATATATATATATATATATATATATATATATATATATATATCCTTGAAATGCTCGGCTATAAGAGCAACCATGAGACCCAATATCCATCATGGAAAAGACGGTTAGAGGCTAAGATCAAGATAACAAGGAGGGAAGTGAGCCAGCTGTCAGAGCTCCTAAGGGGTGCAATGAAAAGATCAGTACCCAAGAAGTACAGCCAGATGCCCATACCTGAAGCACTCGAAACTGCCAAACAAAGGCTCCAAGCCTTGGCCAGCCGCCTAAAGAGATACACAAGAGAGAATGAAGCCAGGAGGATCAACCGGCTCTTCTCCACCCAACCAGCTAAAGTGTACTCTCAATGGCAGGGTACTAACAACAGAGCAGACCCACCAAGGCTGGAGACTGAACAATACTGGAAAGGCATATGGGAAAGGGACAGCATGTCATGACAGGATCATGTCAGGGCCTGACATGATCCATGCCTACTGGCTAAAGAAACTCACTGCCCTCTGCACCGCTTGGATTGATTACAAGAAAGCCTATGACTCAATGCTACACACCTGGATCATTGAATGCTTAGAGATGTACAACATCAATAGGACTCTAAGAGCCTTCATTGCAAACTCGATGGGGCTGTGGAAAACCACCCTTGAAGCCAACTGCAAACCGCTTGCACAAGTGTCCATCAAATGTGGCATATACCAAGGAGATGCTCTGTCCCCACTGCTGTTCTGCATAGGCCTGAACCCCCTCAGCCAAATCATCAACAAGACTGGCTACGGATACCGACTTAAGAATGGGGCCACAATCAGTCACCTCCTCTACATGGATGACATCAAGCTGTACGCCAAGAGCGAGCGAGACATCGACTCACTGATCCACACCACCAGGATCTACAGCACTGACATTGGGATGTCATTCGGACTAGAGAAGTGTGGCCGGATGGTTACAAAGAGAGGGAAGGTCGTCCGCACAGAAGGGGTCTCACTCCCAGAGGGAACGATAGCAGACATAGAGCACAGCTACAAGTACCTGGGAATACCACAAGCAAATGGCAACCTCGATGAGGTCACAAGGAAAGGAGCCACAGCCAAATACCTCCAACGAATAAGGCAAGTCCTGAGAAGCCAGCTCAATGGCAAGAACAAGATCCGTGCAATAAACAGCTATGCCTTACCAGTAATCAGATACCCTGCCGGAATAATTAGCTGGCCAATGGAAGAGATGAAGGCCACGGATGTTAAGACTCGGAAGCTACTAACCATGCATGGAGGGTTCCACCCCAAATCCAGCACCCTGAGACTGTACACGAGCCGTAAGGAAGGAGGCAGAGGACTAGTGAGTGTGAGAGCCACTGTCCAGGATGAAACATCTAAGATCCATAAATACATCAAGGACAAAGCCTCAACGGACGATGTGCTCAGCGAATGTCTCAGGCAATGGGGAACAGAGGACGAGGTGCTGGAGGAACCATCATGGGAAGACAAGCCCCTACATGGGATGTACCACCGACAAATAACTGAAGTGGCTGATATCAGGAAATCCTACCAATGGCTGGAGAAAGCTGGACTCAAGGACAGCACGGAGGCCCTCATCCTGGCCGCCCAGGAACAGGCCCTAAACACCAGAGCAATAGAAGCTCAGATCTACCACACCAGACAAGACCCAAGGTGTAGGTTGTGCAAGGAGGCCTCTGAGACAGTCCAGCACATAACAGCAGGGTGCAAGATGCTGGCAGGGAAAGCATACATGGAACGACATAACCAAGTGGCGGGCATAGTGTACAGGAACATCTGTGCCGAATATGGACTGGAAGCCCCGAGGTCAAAGTGGGGAACCCCCCCAAAGGTGGTGGAGAATGACCGAGCTAAGATCCTGTGGGACTTCCAGATCCAGACAGACAAGATGGTAATGGCGAACCAACCGGACATTGTGGTGGTGGATAAAGAACAGAGGAAAGCCGTTGTGGTGGATGTAGCAATACCAAGTGACCACAACATCAGGAAAAAGGAGCATGAGAAACTGGAGAAATACCAGGGCCTCAGAGAGGAACTGGAGAAGGCCTGGAAGGTGAAGACCACAGTGGTGCCTGTGGTCATCGGGGCCCTCGGGGCAGTCACCCCCAAACTGGAGCAGTGGCTCAAACAGATCCCAGGAACAACATCAGACATCTCAGTCCAGAAATGTGCAGTTCTAGGCACAGCCAAGATACTGCGCAGAACCCTCAAGCTCCCAGGCCTCTGGTAGAGGACCCGAGCTCAGAGGATGAAAGAGACCACCCACGGAGGGTGAGAGGGGAATTTTTTTTTTATATATATATATATAAAAAACAACTTTTCCGGAAAAAAAAAATTCTTCTGTTAATTTTTTAACCAAAGAAAGAAAACATCTGGTTGTTATTGTGCAGGTTCTGTTTTATTACACTTTGCCTTATTATTAATGATTGATGGAAATCACTATGCTGCCTATAGACCTAAAAATGAGACTGTGCTCAGCATAGACCTTTTTAGAGCTCTGAAGCAGAGCAGAAGATTACTTATTAAAACTTAAACCTCATGGATTCGATGTTTCCTACCTCGAGTCACCACCAAGTTCTGTTGATTGGCCACAAACAGGGCTATTTTCTGACAGCACATCAAGTTCAGTCTGTGTCGCTGAGGACATTTTAAAAAAGATCTCATGCAGCTGTTGTTTGAACACTCCATCTTTAATTAATCATAGAGTTCACACAGGTCAGACATGAACATCAGAAACCACAGCACATCACCAGGAACAGCCTGGTCCAGTTTTCTAGACGGAGCAAATCAGCCCCACATTTAAAGATAATCTCTGATTTTTTTTACACCAAAATAGGATACAATTCACAATCTTGATATGAATTACAGTAATAGGATGATTGTGAGATGCAAAAGATAAAATTTTTTTGTTTTTTTTTTGTCAAATAATTTGAGATGATTTTCTATGACTGAAGGAAGGAACCAACCATAAAAGAAAGGCAAAAAGAAGGGAAAGACATAGGGAAGGAGAGAATGAGACCCACAAGAGAGGAAGAAAGGAGACAAATAAAAGAAGAAAAAAGGAAAAATGAAGGGACATAGGACAGGAAGGAAAGAAAAAGGACAAGAGAGAGAAAGAACAAAACATGGGGAAGTAGGAGCATAAGGAAGAGATAGAGGGAAGGAGAGAGGAAGAAAGGACATTCTTCCTTTCTTCCTGTGAATGAAAAGAAAGGACAGAAGCGAGGAACAAGGCAGAATATATCAGAAAAAATTAAGACAGCAAATAAATAAATACTTTTCCATACACTTATTTTCTTTTTCCACACATATCCAGGCCTGGTACATGCTGAAAAGAAATTTTCAGATTTTTTTGGTTTCAACCTTTAACTTGTCTTTAACTTTTAACTTAACTTATCTGAGCTCAGAACTTTTGACTGATTTGACTGAGTGTTAGTCAGTGAACACTCATCCATTCATTATACTGGAAATGAGGTGAAATGCTGAGGCGGTTTAAAAACTCAAACATTACTCAGGCTCCTTTCTAGAGCCCTATCTGTTAACTCTGAACTGGGAAAACAAAATAAAACAGAGTGATTCAGACGTTCTCTCAACACAAACATGACTCACCATGAAAGATAAAAGTAAAATGAAGGAAGGCTGGCATTTTACGACTAAGGATGACAGAAACAACAACTCATTATTTCCATGTGAAGGCAGCACGCTGGAAATGTCTTCAGAAGGACTGTTACATCTCATGCATAACACTGATTCACTAGATGCCACTAGGGGGAGACAGAGAGCCGCAGTAGGTCTTATGCAGACAAACACATTGACAAAGCAGAGTGGGCTGGCTGGGGACTGTGACTGCACTGTGAACGGGCCTGGACCGGGTCAGTCATCGAAGCGCCCCTCCAGGATGCTCTCAAATGAGAAGGGGACAAACTTGAAGCCCTGACCTGTGTAGAACTTGTTCTGGAACTCCACCCTGAGGGGAAAAGACCAGGCAGTAAACATATTTGTTCAACATATTAAAGTTAAATCAAGTCTTATTAATATAAAGTAAATGCTTAAAAGAGCATACATTAGTGATAAAGCATGAATGTTTAGAGGAGTGAAGACCTGACTGTCTGGTTTAAGCACATCTAGAGTCTTGTTTGTTAAGTAGTTTGCGTTCCAGGTGGCTCTCCATTTCCATTTCAAGCTTTTTTTGTCAATAAAAAAAAAGATAAACGTTTTATTTAAATAGAACCTGGTGTATTTTCCCAATGGTCAATCAGTCTGAGTTGTCACATAAACCTCAACACATAAATCTGCATCCTACTCCCAGACGAGGAGAGGGCTGGATGACTTCATTTCAAGAGGGAAAAGTCAAAGTGTGTTCCAACAGGAGCTGCATCTTGGCCTCGGTCGGCAAAGGGAGTGCCCAGGAATGTCTCCCAGTTGTGGCAAATATTTGGCCAGCCAGAGTGCTCAGAGGGCAACACTTAAAGAGAGGACAGAAATAAGAGATCCCTCTATCTGCTTCTCTCCGCAGCTGGGGAGGTGGAAAACAGACTCTACTAGGTGTGTATTTGTGTGTGTCTCTGTGTCGGAGAGAGTTCCTCAGCAGTGAGTGTGAAAGGCAGACTGGTCACTGACTGCGGCTTCGTTTCAACACATTTCCATTCAGTCATCTTTGTGAAAACAGCTTTAAGGATGAAAGAACCCTGCTTCAACAGACGGTGAGCTTTCAGTTACATCTACAATGAAATAAATGATTCCATATTAAATCAAATTATTATCAGTTTGATTCAAAAAAGCAAATAATTTAAGCAAAATTATAATAAAACAGAGTGACTCCCTGCATTGATGCTAGTTGGTTTTGACAGTTTGCCAGTTTATGGTCCTTTTGTTGTCATGCTGACCAGTCAAAGTTGCTACACTAGAGCCACATTGACCCAAACACATTCACCACAGCCCTCTCTCCTCTAGTGTTGAATGTGAATATATATCTGGTTGTATCTTTTACTATTCCAAAGATACTGACGCATTTACTCCACAAGTTTTCACTGTTATGGCCCAGCTGGACCTCACAGGGTTGGTATGCTGTAATGATCCTCCCTATCATTCATCCACCCTCTCTGGTACCGGGTGGTTAGTGGTGAGCTGGTGGTACCAGGAGATGATGGAGCTCCTGGCCTGTCCTGGATTCCTGTTATAAACTAACTCCATAGTATCTCATCATTAACATTCCTCATGTGAATGCAAGGGAGATGATACTTCAATCAAACTTTATTCATAAAACACTTTTTATGCAGTTAGGTAGAACACAAAGTGCTTTAGAGATGAACAAATGCTTGATCAGAACTGATGTATGTTTGAATGTTGTGTGTGATATGATCACTGCTAACACACAGCTATTGCTGCTCCATAAGCAACATGTCTCTTCAGTATGTGTAAAACATTTATGCCTTTGTGTTTTGCTCTGTCCATGTGTGTACTGACCAGTGCAGGCGCAGGGCATGCAGGAAAGCTGACAGGCCCTCCATGATGAGCAGGATGCAAACAGTGAGAGTGGCGAAAGCAGAGAAGATGATTGACAGGCCAAAGAAGCCGCCTCCACTGCGAGAGGACAGACCCAGGTGCATCACCATAGACCAGAGCACCTCAGACAGCTCTGCAGACACAATAGTCATGTTAGCACCAGGACATGGAACATCTTACAGTGAGTGAGTTCTGTTCTGTTACAGCCCAGCTGTTCGATCACAGGGTGTCACTCACGTGCGTGGGCAAGGCTGAGGGCCCAGAGGCGCAGATAGGAGGCCGTGTTGGAGATGCAACCCAGACAGTACTCTATGGTGTGGATGGCCTGATGGACGGCCACATCACCAAAGTTAAACTGCACAGGAGGAAGCAGAACGTCACCTAGCACATAGCATCTCAGAAAAGGTTGCCACTTCTTCTGGCTCATACCTCAAACTGGCTTTACCTCAAACTATTTCTATGTTGAGTAAAAGACAGTATTTTTGCAACAGTTAAAATACTGTCGGAAAAATAAACACAGTATTTTCCATGTAACACACAGTTATTTGGAGCTTTTCCAGTGATATTTGTAGCCAGAGAAAGGTGCATCACTGGTTTTACGAAAGGTCCAATACGTTCTGCACTCCACAGGCTGTCATAGTGAATCCTCTCTGCTGCAGCAACAAGAACAACGGCTTTCTGGACAGTACATTTCATACTTCACAAGAAGTAGCATTCAGAGCCGCTAGGAGGTTTCTCCCACTGCAGCACCCTAACTTCATATTTCTCTGACAGATGCAAGAAAAAGAAAAACCTGCAAGAACTCCAAAATCAGGATTGCAGTTCTTGAGTTCTTGCATCGCTGGAAGAGAGAACATTCCTCTGTTCAGGAGGAGAAAGTGGAGGCCTTCAGAAGTAATCCAACATTTATATAAGAAAAGTAGGACTGTATCACTGTATTCAAATTTATATATTTTTAAGTTATTAGTACCCTAAAAAGTAAAAAGTAGCTATAATTTCATTTGAGTGGAGATTTAGATGTAATGGAGCTGAAAGCAAAGCGAAGCAGTTTATTTGGTTTCATTTCATAATTTTCTTCAGCAGGATCACAGCTATTGTATCCTGACGGGTCAACACATTCCCTGTGTTCTTTCCATCCCCAACCAGGACTATCCTTTCCTGTTTCAAAGCAGCAGGAAGAGGGAAACACTGGAGGCCATTGGTCTGCTTAACATTGTTGACGTGGGTTTGGAACCTACTTGGCTTCCTCTTTACAAAGTTTTCTTTTGTCCTTTGACTTTTAAAAACAGAGTTCACAGAGGCAGTTCCTCCTTCTTGCTGGAGAATGAATGGCAAATGAGAACAAAACAGTAATAATAGTGACCAAAACAAAGTGGTGTGATTTATTTACAGAGTAGTGGGAAGACGTTAGGATGGATTTATTAAAGTTTCAGCTCTTTCTTTTTCTCTTTCTTGTTTTAAAGATGGAGAGTATGGAAAAATCCAGAGTGAACTCTGAATCCAGACTTGTCTGTGTTTGCCCAGTTTTTATAGATCAGCAAACTTAGAGTTCCATGCTCAAACATACACATTCATAATTACCAACACATGCATGCCTGGCACAGAGAACCGCACTCATAAGGAAAAGACTACATATGAGCTAATAATGCACGTTCAGAAGACAGAATGGAATTTGGAAGTAGTAAATCAAACTGGGCGAGGCAGCTTTCAGACATGCTAAGAAGATGCAAAACTGGAGCTCTCACCGGTTCTTCTTCTGAGTGCTTGAAAGTAAGGAAAAGGGAAAGATTAGGGCAGGAATTCAAGGACAAAACCATGTGATCCACACAGCCTGACTGGGGATTTCTAACTGCTGTATTTCAGACTATACCTCACTGATTCTATATCACTCATGACTGATTATGTGTCAAATATTAAAAACAAATTTCCCAGTCCAGCAGGAGAAATATACAGCATAACAAATGTAATAAGAAATATGTGATTTAGACAACTTTAAAGCATTTCTCCTCAAAATCCAGACCTAAAGTCGATGCTTCCTTGCAAAGTATTTATGGCAGGAAGGATTGGGTTGATGATAAATACATTAATATCCATATATCATGAGAGTTGTGCTGAATGCCACTTTAAAAATGCAGTTAGTTTGGCATCTAAGTTTGTGTGCATCTAAAACAGAATCCTTCAGAATGAGCGTGTTATATTCAGAAATCCCTCCAGCTAGCTCCCAGAAAAACATCTTGTTTATGTTTCTGCAATGGAAAATCTCTCTGTCATCCGCCTCTGCCTCGCATATCTTCCTTTAACATGTTTCCAGCTAAACCCCCGTTGCAAAACAACAAAAATGTGATTTACTACGCAAATATATCTCAGACAAAACAAGCACTGTTGCACATTTGTAATACCACATGGTGTAATGTGACAGGCTGCAATGCCAATAAATCTTTTAATTTTCCATCCAAACAATTTGCATGTGGTGAAAGGAGCTCACCTCGTCTCCTTCGTCGGAGTGCTGGGAGAGCTGGTCGTGGTCCATGATGCCAGCCTCGTCCTCCGTGGGTCCATTGCCCACCCGCACCCCTCCGAACTTCTGCGTGCCCTGTTGGGTGAGTCCGGTGCATGATGAGGACACCCCTGTTTGCTCTAAAGACTGCTCTAGATTCTCTGCAGGGGTTTCTTCCCTCTTCTGTGACTAGATACAAAAGCCACAAGAGCTGTGTCTAGCATAAAGCAAGCCTTAGAAGGAACTCTTTGTCCTCAGTTTACATGAAACAGGATGGCCAAACAGTGAGACAAGACAAATACAGAAAGGATCTGTAAGCAGACCACCCTTTAAAAAAAAACAAGAGAATGTTAAGTTGCATCATCATTTTTAAAAGGCAACATGTAATTTCATTCCAAACTCGAATGGATGATGCATCCATTTTATTTATGCAAATGTAACAATTTGCATAAACGGGACAATAGTAATGAAAATTCTTACATGTAAACAGCCAAATAGTGTAGTTCATGAGAGAAAGTATGGAAGACAAGGACAGAACAGAAGCAGTATCAGCAGTCAGTGTCTCTGGCCTGGGAACAGAATCCTGGTCAAGTGAACAAAACATATTGTTCCCAGGCAAAAGAGGCAGATATCTCCTGGTGACCTCTGATGGAGACACCATCGTGTTGGTGAGGACCTTCTTTCTCAGATTAGAAATAATAGAACAGCTTCTGCTCTACCTGCTGCTGAGAATGCTGGAGAGTAGGAATGGTCACAGAAATAAGGGAAACCTTCAGAGACATGACAAATAAATGAAAAAGTGACAGATGATTTTTTTTTTTGTTTACTGAAAGGATAAAGTTTCCATTAGAGAAGTTATAAAATGATTTTTGAACATTCCATATCAGAAACAAAGATCATATGGACATATTCAAGAAATTACACTGAGTTCATTTTTCACTAAGACCATATTTTTGCATTGTTATTAAATGATTTAGTTTTCACTGGCTGTAAGCAAAACAATCATCATAAAGCAGATAAATAAATTTCCATCATTTGTGGTGGAGATACTGAAAAATAATATTGTCATTTATTGAATATGACTGTAATACAAACTACCTAAAATGTATTGAATGTGTGAGAGTCAGCAATTTTTGACTAACTCAAAGTGAACAGTTCGGATCATGTGTCCTAGTGAACATGGAGGAAAATGGTGAATATTCTGTTGCTTTCCAACATGGAGTAGAAACATTTATTTAATTTATAAACTTTTCATATCTGTTCAAGTCTGAAGGACAGACTGAAATGAGCAGATGGTCAGACTGAGGACAGCCCAGTCGCCTCTGACAAAAACTTTTCTTCTATCAAACAATGGGCTTATTCAGAAGGCAGGCTTTACACATTTTTACAGCAACACAACAATTCACTTTATATGAAACAACGTGCATTGAAATGAATGACAACAAAAGGGTGAGAAAGGTCAAATTGACAGTAAAGCATTACATTTAGTTGGAAGACATGGGTGGGGCAGGGGTCACTTACCAGATGCCGTTTCCACAGGTGCTGACGCCGGAGCACCATGGTCTTTACTATCAGCATACAGGGAACACAGGCCAGGGCAATGAGCACCAGCAGGACCTGGATCCCCATCTGCAGTGGAGGCAGAGCAGAGTCAGCAGCAGACCCCTCAACACATCAAAAATGGCTACTCTAACCAGATCCAAAAGCTACCAATCAGAGCCAAGAGGCGGGTCTTAGTGCTGTCAATCATACCGTCTGCTAATAGCCTTAGCATTAATGACTAGCTATGCTAGCTGCAGTGTAGCAGAGAATAAATAGGGAAGACAGGATGAGGATTATTGACAGCACTAAGACCTTCCTCCTGACTGACTGGTTGTTTCTAGTTAGCAGTGGGAGAAGGAAGGGGAGCTCCATTTTCTTTCACAGATTATCTGTCTCATAAACAGTCACAACATAGTGACAGTTTCAGTAGATAAGTAAAAAATATTTTTTATGAAATTTACATACTTAAATAAACTGTATTATAATATCATTTCTTGAGAACTGTTCTCTAAACCTGCCGCTTATAGCTGATGATCAAATCCTTTAGTTTACATTGCATGTCAGAAAGGTGAAGTAAAAGTGAGGAGGGTTAGGATCAGGGGTGGGTCTGGGAGGAGAACCTGGCCCGCATAGAGAGGTTTGTTGGTTGGGTCATTGTAGTTAAACAGACACATGTTGATGAAGTGGATGAGCAGGCTTGGGGCATCTTTAGAGGTGAAGGCATCATATGCGGTCCACTTGTAGAAGATGAGCAGGATGAGGTAACCAAACAGACTGGACATGAAGACTATTTCAGGGATGAAGCCCAGGAAGATGTTCAGAGGCTTCTTAAAGTACCTGCAGAGCAGCAAGTTGGAGAAGAACATTGTCAACATCAGAGAACTGCAAAAGGTACTAAATATGTATGTCCACTGTGTAAAAAGATAGAATCTTTTTTCTTCATTCTGACTAAGATTTTTCTGATTTAGGTCATCTAGGATTAACTAAATTATTTCTATCTGCTAAATGTCAAAATATTTAGGGTTGTTTTTTTATTGATTTTTTTCCCAGTTTTTCAGAAGAAATCAGAAGTTTCCATTAATTTTCTCCAGACAGAACTGGTGGAAGTAGGTCTGGTTTGTTATACACACACACACACACACACACACACACACACACACACACACACACACACACACACACACACACACACACACAGACAGACATGCACACGCACACACATGCACACACACACACACACACACACCTTCTCAGTTCTGCAAACTAGCATTTTCTCTGCGACTGAGATCAGGACTTTGTGAAGACGATCCACTGATTCTGTTGTCCTTCAGCCACTTTGTAGCTAATTTGGTGGAATTGTACAACATTTAAAGTCTTAAAATGTGACAAAAAATTTCACCAGGTTTGTTCCTGAATTAAAACAAAACATCATTTTTTGGGGGAGTGCACCAGTCCATCCTGCAGCAAAACAACAAACTATAATCTGCCTTTTAATGTTACTTTTTGTGTGTGTTCTTCCTTTCTGAGTGGCATTTCAGCCCATGTAGGTACAGAATATGTTAAAACTATCTGCTTTTAGCAGTGTGAGCAACAGTATGCTCCCAGTTTGTTCATATATAATACAAATATGTTCATATATAATACAAATAATGCAAGAGTTACGCTGGATAGTTACTCGAATAAAGCTAATGTTGCCCACAATACTCATAAAGAAAAACACGAGTGTGAAGCTCAGTTAATCGTACAGGTGGTTGAAGAGACTCAGAGAGACTCCAAACAGCATGTGGATGACGCCGAGGATCACTGACATCTTCATCTTGAATGAGTTCAGGAAAGTTAGCTTGTTGGTAGCAACATTCCAGATCTGCAAAGACAACACAGCGTGGCTCTTCGTTTTTTTAATCCAAAATATTTGTTTATCATTATTAAGCTGTTTGCACATGTGATAAACTGATGTAGGGCTGAAATGATGATTTGGACTATTGAAATAATCATCAACAAATTCAGTAATTGATTAATTGTTAACTGCATACAAACTAAAAAAAAAGCCATTTACAAGAAGAACATATATATATATATATATATATATATATATATATATATATATATATATATATATATATATATATATATATATATATATATATATATATATATATATATATATATTATTTATAAATAAATAACATTCACTGTACTGATGCTAGTCCAGCAGAAAGAAAGGCTGGGCATTTCACATGTTGATGTTAAGAGGATTTTTTTTAATGCATACCTTTGTGTTCACCAATGTTGTTAAAGCAATAAAATCTTTATTTTCTTATTTAAAAATTGAATCATTTGTTTATTTAGATCTTTTAATGTATTTGTGATATTGTATAAAAAGGGTATTCAATTAATCTTCAGGATATTCAATAGAATGATCGATTAGTAAAATGATCATCAGCCCTAAACTGAATTTATATCTTATGAGTTAATACATTAATATGGGATAGATCAATGCAGATTCAGCCTTTTGTATTGAGAGATATGAAATATGTGTGACTTTGTGGTTTGATAATTGTGTCAGTGGATTACCGGGTCGATCCCAAGAGGATAGGGTCCGTTGAAGACCCCAGGGACAGCTGGATCTAACTGGAGAACTGCATTCCCATCAAGGGTCTCAGACCTGGGACAAATTAACAGCAAACTGTGTCAAATTTCAGGCTCGGGGGCCAAATCCAGCATAGCTTTTTATGTGGCTCTCTAGAGTTCAGAGGGCCACATAAAAAGTATTTTCAAGATAACAATTGTGGGCTTAGATACTATTTTACCAATCAAATTATAGCAGTTTTTATTTAGTGCCAAATATAAAAAGATTTTCAATATCATTTCATAAGAAGCAGTCATAAGATGCAACTATTTATTTTAGGGTCGTTTTGTCAGTGCCACAGCCGGTCCTGTCATAGATTATCTACTGTTTCCAAAGGTGTAAATGACTGATTAAGAGCTCAGAGAGAGCAGCTGACTTACGACCAGTTGGCTCCTTTAGGACTGAACATGGGCCTGACGCTCCAACCAGAACCAAACATGTTCAGAGACTTGGAGAAGCAGTCGTTGTAGATGATGCCTGTGTAGACTGAGAAGATCCCCATCAGAAGGATGATGTAGCGACCAGCGAAAACCATGTTGAACATCTACAATCCCAAAGCACAGCTTTAGAAGGCCTCTCTGCAGGTTGTGGGTTTCTAGTGTTTTTCTGAGCAGCGGTACCTCGTTGTCGCTTTTCTGTGCGAGGATTCGACTCTCTCTGAGGACCAAGTACAGGGCAGCAGCGGTCATCAACACGCCGTGACCCATATCACCAAACATCACAGCAAACAGGAAGGGAAAGGTGATAATGGTGTATGGAGCTGCAGCAGAGGAGAGGGAAAGGTGGAAACGGTCAGTGTTTATATCAATAACTAAACTGTGAAGTTTAGATAATATGATGGTGATATACGTACATGTGTAAGTCATTTAAACAGAACTGGAATCACATGTACAGAAGCTAGTACTTGAAATGTGAAATTTATTCCAGTATTTATTTTCCTATGGTGCCAATACTTTCATGCACATTGCTGTGAGCACAACTATTAAAAATGATAAATAAACCACTTCCAGATGTAATAATCTAGTCATTTCTAAATCACTTGACATGAAACTCTTGGTGAAACATTTAGAACATTTAGTTATCTGTTCTTCTAGAATGGTGTACTGATGGAGCAGGTTGGACTGACGCTGTTTGATCTTCAGTGGCCAGGAAGGTTTTCAGAGGCCATGTGAGAAACCTAACAGCAATGGACGCTGACCTCTGGGGAGCTCTGCTCACAAACAATCAACAAAGCTAACCAACAGGCAGGACATCCTGTTAATTATACAAAGCTGTGAAAATAACCAACTCCCCCCAACCCAACCTTAGAGATCACTCTTTAATGTCACTATGGAGGAATTTTAGTTCACTCCGCTTTGCAGAAATGATTTCATTCAGCCACATTAGAGGGTTTTCCACCAAGCCTGCCTAAGGTCATGCTACAAAATTTCAAATTTATTTAAGTCAAAACTTTTACTAGGTCACTCCAAAACTTAGTCCTTAGTCCTGTTTTGATTTTTGATTTATTTATTTGCCTTTAGAACACAGACATGATTTTGGTCATTACGCTCCTGCAGAAACCGAGTGAGCTTGAGTCTACAGTCAGCTAGTGACCGAATCTTCTCCTTCAGGGGTTTTCTCCCAGAGCAGAACTTATGGTTCCATCATAAACCGTTCGGGTTCTGAGGCAGGGAGACCATCACATTCATGTCCTCTGGACCTCCTGGATGAGTCATTGGATTCCTTTTGGTTCTCCACTGTTCCATGGTTTCTCCAGCTGTGAACAGTGGTTCCCACTGTGAAGTCACCAAGCCAACTCAGTGAATCTCATCTATTCTTCAATTTCTTTTGATCACTTTACTGATCTTTCAGCCTACTTCATGTTGTTTGAAAGGGTCAATATAATATAATGACTTTAATGGTCTAACAATACTCAGGCCGAGTGTCACTAGAATAAATGTCGTTGGTCACATTTATCTCATGGTTTATCAGTCATTTTACACAAAGGATCTGGTTGGTTTGGATTGTTTTTCCTTAAATAAATGAAATTATAAAGTGAAACTCAGGTCATGCTTTGCTGCTATTAAAATTTGTCTACTGGAAATATTAAAGTGGAACAAAAAAAGAGAAATCATAAAACTTAATAAGGATTCAAATACTTTTTCACAGCATTTTCTCTTCCCTGATTCTGCTATGTTAATCAGCTATGTTAACTACATATAAATAGTCACACTTATTGTCTCTCGTTTCATTCAAACAGGCACAGACACAAGCTTCAGAATGCAGACAGTCATTTTGTGAAAAACCTGGATTTATTTCCCTGTAGTTCCCGATCCCGTAGGCATCAACGATGTTCTGGAAGCCTGATGTGAACTTGTTGGTCTTGTTGAAGGTTGGTGGGGTCTGCTTGGTCTGCATCCTGTTCAGGATGGAAGGCACCGTGGAGCCGCTCCTCTCCTGTCAAACAAAGCCTTCGTTTTCAGGATCAGTATAACAATCATACGTCCAGTGGAATCAGTGACTTTTGTATTGAAGTGCTCATATTATGATTCTGAAAATGAAAATAGAAAGAACATTTTCAGTCTTTAAAAAAAATTCAGACACACTAATAAGAAATGCTGTTTTTATTAAACAGACTTTTGAATCGATTAACTCAGTAGTTCATCAACTTTACAATAGAAGCTACTTCAATGATGATTATTAACCTTGAAGTTTAGTGCTGGTAACCCACATGAAGCTGAAACACCTGGGTTGTGTGTGTATGCATGTGCATGTCTGTGTAATGAACCAATAAACAGGTCAACACACCGTTCCTCTGCGCAGAGCGAACTGGATGGAGTCCAGGTCTGAGACGGGACACCACACCTCAGCAATCAGACATTTCTGAGTGACATCAATGTTGCAGAGGTTCAGGGTGTGATAGATGGCCTTCATCTTCCTCACTTTGATGAACCACACCCTCATGGTCTTAGAGGCAGCCTGCAGCACGCGCTGGCGGTGGTCCTCGGTTTGGTTCAGAACCTAAAGCAGTAGGGGACGGGGAAGAACAGCTTTCAGTGCCGACCAGAACCAGCTGCCCGGATTTCTGCTCTGGATGTTCCAGGATAAGCAAAGGAAACATTGCTGTGCTTGTAGTCATAACAACCAGAGCTGGGATATTCATTAGGGCTGAAACGATTCCTCGAATGATTCGAGTACCTCGATTACTAAAATTCCTCGAGGAAAATTTACCTGCCTCGAAGCTTCGTTAATTTATGTTTTATTAGTTAGCGCACCGTGTTCCGGCCGGGACTTCATTTGCATTGCGCGGAGCTCTCACTTCCGCCTGAGTTGTTGACAAAAGCTAAGTCTCAGCGGCATAAAGTCCAATCTTCAAGATTGGCCCGTGGGGATTTTATTGATTGATGATAATGCCCGACTTTTTATCGTTTTTTGGGGAACCAATAAGCATCCTTAAAATGACTGGGGGAATGCCTGGAGTACGGCAGCATTTCTCCTCCGGGGCTGCTGGTTGAAAGCGAACGGCGGGAAGAGCGCTGAGGTGAGCGGATAGACTGAACAGGGCGGGCGGCTGAGTAGCTGATGCTTACCGTGTAAATGTAGCTTTACCGACGAACCGCACAATAAATTTCATATCCCGGTCTGAAGAAACGGGTGGCGGAGCGCATCGTACATGGCTGGTAGATGAGTTTCTGAGTGTGACCAGTGAAGGTGTCGTAAATATCCCGTATTGCTTCCCCCCGTGTTCGTCCCCCGGTCTAACGGTTCGTCAGTCCGCTGGTCTATTTCCTCCCCTCCATAAACTAAAAGCTGGATTGTAGACATTTTTTATAAGCATATTTGTGAGCCTGCCTCTTTGTTATTAAATTCAATAGAATTTCAGATTTTTCTATAACTTTTCTTCTGGTTAACTTAGAAAGTGAGCTATTATTGTTACAGGTTAGTTTTCTAAACTACAAAAAGCAACTGTTAGGGATGCTCAAATATGAAAAATTGGACTGACATTGATATCTGATAGTAACACCGGTATTATGCCAGATTTACCAATATTTCATTTTAGAAATTTTTTTTATCCGATTACTCGATTAATCGTAAGAATAATCGATAGATTACTCGATTACTAAAATATTCGTTTACAACAGCCCTAATATTCATGAAAAGAAAATTGGTCCTGTGCACTACATTGTATATTGGCTTAAATAAAGTCTTCCAGTACAAAAACCAACATTATCATAAAGCATGAAAAGCAATTCTCTGCAAATCTCTTCAATAACTTTCTTCTCTTGGTTCTGCATCACAGTCAGTAAAGCTACACCTTGTCATTTTTACAAAAACATGTTTTTTACATATTTGTTAAAACTGTTACTGTGTTGTCACAGTGTAGCATGAGACAGATAATCTGTAACAAAACATCAAGCTCGCCCACCTTGTCCCACTGCTCTGTACCTACAGAAGTGTATTGCTCCTGGTCAGAAAGGAGGAGGGCCTTAGTGCAGGCAATCATGCTTGTGTAGGCGTTTTTATGTGCTTCTTCCTGTCTCATGCCACTGTGCCCCTGGGCAAGACTCTTAACCCCAAGTTGCCTAGCGATCAGGACGGTGTGTGTGTGCCCATGAGTCATCGTGGCTGAATGTGGCCTGTGAGTGTAAAACACTCTGACTGGGAAAGCTCTGTACAAGTTCAGTCCATTTAATAATGTTATTGGAATGCATAAGATATGTCTTATTTTTTCTTTCTTTGAATCCAAGCCTGCTCTGTTCTACAGCAGAGTGTAACACACACACAGGTGACTAACCTCTACAGCCAAATCAAAGCTTTTTTCCTGCTATTCACTTGTGGAGAAGAAAACATCTTTACACAATGAGACTTTCATAAACTCACTGAAAACCACCTTTAATCAAAGAGAACCGAGAACAGGTCAGAACAAAGGTGTTCTCAGCACAATGTTCCTGATGAATTACTCCTTTGTTTAGTGAGTTCTAGTAAAACAAGGAGACCCATAAGTCTTTCTGATAATTATCTTGTATGAACAAAGGCTGGAGAGGAGTTGAGGTGCATATAAACTCCTGGAGAACCCTTCAGTCTGTCTGCTTTGCTCATGGTGAGGTTTATCTATTGTCTGGCAAACATAAAGTAATAAAACTGAACTAAAAGTGAATTAGCTGGAGTCATTGTGCATGGTGCACCTAGTAAAAACATGATTAAATAGAGACAACATGTCATTTAGGAAAGAGCAGCTCAGCTAAACAGAAGACCTCAGTTTTTTGCTAAATATTCTCTCAAGTTGAACATCTGCTTCTGTAATTTATTTGACTAAACAAACTCTACTTATTAAGACAGAAAACAACTCACCATTTGGAGGTCCTCGATGCGGCTGTTGACTCCAGCCAGCATCTCTTTCCTCTCCTGAGGGGTCTCAGGACACGGGTAGAGAGACGCTCGGAACCTGGAGGAATTCACCAGGTCACCGGGTGGACAGAACTGAATCCAGGTTCTAAGACTGCAAAGACTCTAATCCAGTATGAAATGAAAACCCAAAACTAAACACACTTCTCTGAATACTGTCCAGTGATAAAAAGAGAAAATGTTAAATGGTAGAGGTGATATGAAATGAAATGCATGCTGCAATGCATTCTGGGACCCAAGGATCCCTGAATCCTCTGAAAAGTGGTCTGGAGAAACCCTTCCCCACTGTGTGTAGAATGATGTTTATTTCACACAGACTAGACAATCCAATCTCTCAGGATGGATGTTAGTGCACAGTGTGAAAGAGAGACTCTAGACCAGTGTTTCTCAACCTTTTTTGGGCCAGCTCCCCCCAGCCCTTATCCAGGTCCCTCACCGCCCCTCACCAAAGAATTTGCAGGCTACTTTGCACTGACTATTATTTTATCATTAATATTACTATCACTATTGTAAATGTTTTGATTTTTATGCTTGTTTCTGTATTTATCATCAAAAATAATTTCCCAGAGAACAAAAAAGCCATGTGAATAGAAATTATTTTCACAGGCGTCTACGAAAAATGCAATGAATGAACATTCAACTTAAAATTGGTAGGCTTAACAGCAGCCAATCAGAGTGGAAAAAAATTCATATTTTATGCCATTTTCTAGTTGTTAAATATTCCACAAAATGATCAGATAAAAGATGTTCAACATGCCAGTTTAAACTTTGATCTATTTGCAAAACGACTGAGCTCTGCAGCATTAAAACATGGATAGAACCGTAACTACATTAATCATAGCTCTTCTTCTCTTCAGTGTTTGTCAGTTTCTGTTGGTGCAGCTCTGTGCTGCCTTCAGGAGAATGGGACATCAGAGTATCATCTATAAAACTTCACCCACATGGCATTTAGTGTGCAAACCAGAGCTTTCAGTGGAAAAACAAAAGTTCCAGGTCCTTTAATGCCATAGAAATATGAGACAGAAACATTGATTATATCTTTATATAGACCTGTCTATTGATTTATAGATTAATAGTTTTACAGGACAGAAATTACAAAGAAAAAATCTGGTTCTTAATCAAATCTAATTAAAAACATGAATAAGTGATAAGTTATTTACTGTTAAGATCTGTAAGATATATTTATTCTCAGTACTAGATGTGGTCTCAACAAACCCATGACATTTCAAGAATATTATTTTACTTTTTATCTGGAAATAGTGTGTTTATTCTTGCCATACATCCTATGTATTAATTATTGGACGAAAGGTCTTGCCATACCAGTTTTATTCCTCTGTATTTACTTTAGTTTCTTAGTTTATTCTTGCATTTTGTTATTCATTCATTCCCATTTAGTTTCCTTTGATTAGTATTGTTCTCTCTTGGTTAATTGCTATGTCCACTTTAGTTTATTTCCTGTTTCTAGATTTATTTGATCATGTATTGACGCTCACCATCAGTAATCTTCACTCATCACCTGCTGCGCCGCCTAATCATCATGTGTTTCACATCATGTGTTGATTTTTCCCTGTTCAGCGTCGGATTCTCTGTTTTTATGCCATAATTCACATCTAGTTCGTCGCTCCGTTTTATGTCCCGCTTCTCCTGTTTTAGAGTTTTGCGCGATGTGCGCGTCTTTTTTTTTTTTTAACCCACTAAGGTGCAGGGCGGTCGGGAAGCGTATCGATGGGGAAAAGGCAGACTGACAAAAACCTTTTAAAACAACAGAAACAATTTCTGCATTCTGATTATTGAAATTTAAAAGTGCTGTGTTGTTCTATCACCCCCGTCTCATACCGGACCACTTACAGCTCCGGTGTTAACGCTATAAAATGAACGCTCACTATCGTGGTATCACTATGGAGAGATTTCTTTATTTGAATGGGTTCATTTTTCAGAGGGATACACAGTGAGGGTATCGTGATTTTAGCTACCAGGAGCAGGAGAACGGAGCTGCGCCAAGAAGCTAACAGAAGCTAACAAACACTGAATAGAAGAGCTGCCATGTATATTGTTGCAGCCAAGCATGGTTTAATGTTACACAATACAGTTTTACCAAGTTGCTCAAAGTCTAAACTGGCATTGTTGTGCATTTAAAGTGTAAAGTTTACCTTCGACCAAACGCCCCCCAAAAGCATCCCAGCGCCCCCCTCTTGTAAAAATGTCCGCCAGCGCCCCCTGCCGTACTCTGAACGCCCCCCGGGGGGCGGTACCGCCCACGTTGAGAACCGCTACTCTAGACAGTGAGGAGTAGTGCAACTGGGGACTGCTTCTCCTCTACATACAAACCAAAGGAGTCTCCTGATGAGCAAAACCTCCAGGTTCATCCATACCATGTTCTTCCATCCCTTAACTCTTATTAATCCAGTAGACTGGGATTATATTGATAAGTGCCTTCCTCCTGAATGTGCTTTGATTGATACTCACTCTGAGTGTATATTCACTTGAGCTGAACAATATTCCAATCTAAAGTCATGACTGCTAACAATATGAAGGAAAAGCAGGAAAACAGCTGGCCCACCCTTCACAGATCTTCTTCACCCTATTCTTAAGTTGGTCACCCTGGAAGAAGATGATGAACACCGACTTGTGAACTTGGTCCCCCTATATATAAAAAAGGAAGATACATTAAAGTACAGGGCAAGTTTGGATAAATTAGTGTGGAGAATTTCTCGAGATTTTTTTGTGCTTGCAGTTCAGCTACAGTTAATTTATGCCCACTACTGCTCTCTGTCTGAAACTCCTTCTGTCTGATGCTGACCGAGGCGGGGTCCTCCAGAGGGTCTTCAATCTCCGCCTTCCGTAGGAAGACATTACCACGACACACCCTCCACAGCATCCGCTCGAAGGTGGGAATCCTCTCTCTGCTGATCACTCCAGCCACAAACCTGCATAAAGAACACATTAGGAGAAGTGCTGTCTTTGATTCAGGTTAGGCAATAGAAATGAATGAGAAATGAATGGAAGTCAATGCGCAGCGCAGTCCTTGTGAAGATTGAAAGACACAAAGTGCGTGTGTGTGTGTGTGTGCGTGTGGGCATGCGTGTGTGTTTGAGTCTAATTCACTTTTTCAACAACTCAGTTGATAGGATTTTTTGTCAGCCCTCAAAAATTCAGTGTGAATGATTTTTATACAGTTACTCATAACTGCACAGCAAATTTGGAAGTGTCAGATTTCCAGTGCAAGTGTTGTATGTTAAAAATACAGTGTTAATTCAACAACATGAATGTTAGTGTTAGTTTCCCTAACACTCACTAAAGAGTTCCAAAGAGTTAAACAAAAAGCAATCCAGTCCAGTTTTGATTTTTAAATTAACTCCAACAGTCTAAATCAACATTCAGTCTGGTATTGATTTAGAAATCAACATCAGACAGTTCCTCCCACAATTGTGACATCACATCAGGGAAGGAGCAACAGATATGGTAGGGATTGCAGCAGGCCCCCAGCCTTAACCTACAGGGGGCTCACATGGGAGGGAGAATATGATTTTAGGGATGCAATTTTTTTTAAATAACATCTAACAAGAACTGTAAAGGAGAGCCCTCTCCTGCTGAAAACTGTGTACATACCCCAGTAGTTTATATAGTAGGGTGCCCCATTGTTGACTCATGGTTGCTAAAAACCTTACCAGACTGACTGATTTTAGTGACATAGTGAGTGTAAAATATTGAATAAAATGTTGTGCCACATGACTGACTTTAATTTCACTCTTATATTTAAGTTTATGACACACAAAACTACAAATGAATCGTCCTTATTGTCTCCAGGTGCATTATGAGTAAAGCTTGTCACCAACGTCATCATCAGTCACTTGGCAACAAATGGAACCCCATAAGCTAGAGCATTTCTACAGATTACGTTAACATGTTTTGAATTTGTGTTGTTTCATCATTAGTGACCAGTAGCCTGTTTCTGTTCTTCTCTTGGTTTGTTGTACTTCATGTCAGATGGACTTCAAAATGACAAGAGTCGCTCTCTGTGGTGATGAAACTTGTTAGCTCCACTGTTGCGGGCATGTCTATGTTGTAAAGTTAAATTATCATGAACTTTATTATTTGGGCCCGGTCATTAGCCCCGCCCCCCGGCCGGCGCCGTCTTGTTCTGCTACTGTGTCACATGTTTGCCTGAGGAGCGTAGGCAGCAGTATGGCGTCTTGTCTGGAGCTTATTATCACAAGGTAAGTTCCATGTTAAAATGATCATATTTTTGACTATTTTTTATGGAGGCATTATTTTTCCGTTTACACAACGGTGTACATAAATACGACTATTTATTATCTTAACCGAACACTGAAACTGTCAGGAAAATCTGGAGGCCATTTGAGTTAACATTATTTAGCTGCGGGGTTGTTTTCTTCAAGTTTTTAGCTGTAGACTGCAAAACGGAGGAGTGACTGTGCTGGACCACTGGCTTGATCTATGCCACAGGTGTCAAACTCCAGTCCTGGAGGACCATTGTCCTGCGACATTTAGATGTGCCATTGCTGCACCACACCTGAATACAATAATTAGGTGATTAGCAGGACTCTGGAGAACATATCTACACAATGAGGAGGCAATTGAGCCATTTGACTCTGCTGTTTTGTACCTATGGGACATCTAAAAACTGCCAAAGTGTTTTTTCTTTGTCATTGTGTCATGTTGGTGACTGAAGCCTGTTATGATGACTCCAACACATTTCTTCAGATAGGTTGGCACGACTTTTAATGCTGTCCAACATTTTTTCTGTAAGCTGACTAATTTCTTTAGTAATTATTTCTGACTTTTTTATGCTTTATCTTGTAAACCAGGTGGGCAGAGTAATTTGAATGAATGTGATGGTGACACACACAGGTGAGTCCGATTAGTTTTGTTCACACTTCTTTTTAAAATATTTATTTATCCTAATGTTTCTGCTATATTTCCTGTTTTTCCTTCCAGGCTGGAAGTCTTCCTTTATGTTGGTGAAAACAAAAGCAGCACCAAAGACACTTCACCATCAGTGATCACAAGACCATCCATGGATGCTTCCAATGAATTTCAAAGCACACTTCAGTGCAAAGTACCATGAATGAATGACCTTTGTTGTATATTGCTGTCAGTGCTGTTTGATGTTTTGAAATGAAAGTAGATTACATACTGCAACTGGTGCTGGTGTTTTTGTAGCATCTAATGTGGCATCTAATGTCTTTTAAAATGAATTTGGGGATTATTGATGGCCAATAGTCTCTGGGGAAAAAAACGGTTTTAATTGCTCTAGTGGCTTTTATTTGGTAGTAAATTGACAAAAAAAAGTGAGTAATGAGAGAAGGGGAAGACTGGGAAGTGAACCCACAACAGCCGCATTGAAAACTAGAGCCTTCATATGTGGGTTGTGCGCCACCACAGTACACCCTGCCAGTAGTATTTCAAAACTCAGATTTCTATGTTAATATATACTTTACACCATTCTGTGTTAGATTAACATGTTCATAATGTTAACTTTTGACAATATACACTAGTGTTGGGTAGATTAACACTGAAGTGTGTTTGATTTCAACTACTATGAGTGTTGATTCAACTCTATCACAAATAACACTTTCAAAAGTGTAACTTCTACACCATCCAGAGAGGACCAATATAGACACTTTCAAAGTGTTGAATTTAACTCTGTAGGAGTTGATGGAACACTTCCAAATTTGCTGTGTGTCATGATTAAACATGTGATCTGTGTATCATTTTGAAACACAGATCACAAGGAAAAAAAGAGGAACTCCAAAAGATAAAGCAGCTAATCGTTAAAATAAAAAAAATAAATGTTGCAGGTTCTACAATGTGTCATTTCTTTTGTCAAGTTATTCATTAAAAATCTTTAAACTTAAAGGCAGCATGTAATTAAACTGTTGTTTAATCCTAACCCTAAATTATATGAACTTTAAAGGTAGTGTCTAAAATAATATTTCAAAGATGTTGATTTTTTAAATATGTCATACATGATCAACTGAAACAGCAGGAAGCTGATAGTCATTACCCCAGTCTGAGCGGGGCTCCCCGACCCCCCTCACTGCCCTCCATCAGCGCTGATGACTCCTCTAGCAGGTTGGGATCTTCCATCTAGCAAAGAAATCTTCATCACTTCCTTCTACATCATAACCATGCACTAATTTTATTGGTTTGGCTGCAATGCTGCTCTTCATTGAAGTAAAACAGATACTTAATTAAACAAAGTACAAACAGAGAATGTGTGTGTTCACATGGGCAAACCTCATCAAAGAACTGCTGGGTTCTGTGCAGGATGTGTTTGAGTTCCGTCAGCTCCAGGAAGTTCTTCTTCAGGGCTTCTTGGTTGGTGTTGATCTCTTTCAGTTCATTCTCCAGCTTCTCAAACGTGGCCTGCCGAGTGTGAGGCATTACTGTTACGTATAGTGTGAAAGCTAAAACATAATGCTGAATATTCGAGTACAGAGAAAACCATGTGTGTTACAGATGAAACGTTTGTTTGGAATGAGGAAGATTTGTGCCGACCTCCAGGTCGATCATGTCTCTGGGAAAAGGAACTTCTGGATTCTCTCCAGTGTCCACCATTGGGATGCTCGCCTTCTTGATCTCCTTCTCAACAAACCCTGTTTGACCAGAAATCCTGTTATGTACAGTGAAACCAGATGTTTGCATACACTAAAAAGACTAGTGGTGGGATTTGAAGTTAATTACGGGTTGTATAATTAATTGATCTCAGATCAAAAACCATATATCGACAAAAAAGCAACATTTGCATTTGAAAGAAGCCTTTTTGCTGCTAAATTATTGAACAAATGCTCAACAACAAAGAAGTTTATAATTTCTTGTTTATTTCTTCAACCACGTTGCACGTTGAGTTGTATTCTATCTATTCATCTGTCAGGAATTCCATGAATGATCATCTTTCCTGAATAATCAGGAAAGATGATCATTCATGGAACTTCTTTAGAAATGTGAACTGTGGATGCTGACATTAGCATCTGTGCTGCTGCTACATGCTTAGCATTGAGATTATATTTTAGGTAGGCCTGTAACAATAATCAATAAATCAATTAATCACATGATAAATTAAAACAAACTCAATTATTTCCTTTCGCATGATTTATCATTCATCTCTTTTTTTCTCTCTTTCCACCAAAAACCAGATAATAAAAGTCTTCAGTTTGGTGCTTTGGTCTCAACTCGCCCTTTTTTAAAGAACAATTTTGTTTGCAAAGACTTCAAAATTCATTTCATTTACTTGTTTTGATTTATTTTTCTATATTTAAAATGTGTTCCAGTCCCAGTGTTAAATGTTCATTAGAATTTAAAGTTTACAAATCTTTTAGAATGTGCTCTTGCATTATTATTTTGCCATTACCATGGTCTCAAAACAACAATGTTATTGTTTATTCCAATTGCTTCTGGAACAATTTATCGTCCTGGTTATCGTGACAGGCCTAAAACAGCTTCACTGATAGGCTAACTCCTATCAGTGAAGGAGCACAACTTGAACACAACAATAGTCTTTCCCAGAGTCCAATCAGATCTTTTTTTTTTTTTTTTACCAGCAACACAATTCAAAGGTTTCAACTAGGGATTTATGTATGTAGAAGAAAAAAAATATTAATTGTGTTAACATTATTTAATCAAAATTAATGTGTTAGAATTCCAGCCTTAAAAAAAACAACAACTTTATTTCTCATTTTCTGGTGTTAAATCAGAATAAGTTTACCTACTGTCAATTAGGATTATCAAAATTATTCATGTGTGAGATATCTGTCTTTTATTACCTTCTAAAGAGTAATGTGTGTGTATATATATATATATATATATATATATATATATATATATATATACACACACACACACACAAATACATATGAACTAAGATTACTGTGGCTAGTATATTCAGACATATCTGGCTGATACTATTGTAACTTTCTAATTCAAAGTTGAATTTCAGGTTTCAGATCTTAATAAACGAGAGCAACTCGGTGTGATCTTTACTCACTTAGCTTCCTGTCCATCTCCTCACATCTTCTCACTTCATTCACAAACTTGCGCTGGAATACGTTGACATCTGGATTCAGCTGTGCAACACAAAACAAATGACATCTCCATGACAAATGATTATCACCAACTCAGTCAAATGGAAATGCTAGTAATGTCTGAAACTTATTCATTTATTTGGAACAGGATTTAGGATTTATGACCGTACATCTCTGAACTGGACCATGCCCAGTTCTCCCAGCTCGCTGACGCAGCAGTAGGCAGCCTCAGACTGGAGGAAGAGCTGGGCCAGTGTCATCTCTTCACTTCTGAACAGTTCCCCCATGGTGACCGTCATACACCAACTCAGCTACAATAGTGACACACTGAGAACAAGGAGACTGGAGTCAGCAAACTAGAAAACACAGCTCAGATACATTCAGCCACATCTTCTTTCCATGCACTGAAAGAACAGAATGGAGGTACAACTAAAAAAACAGTGTAATCGAACTGAGTTTGTCAAACATACTTTTATTATGTTTGCTTAACATTACAGCTTGTTAAATGATTTACTTAGATACACTTAATTCGATTACAAGAAACAAATTATAATTGTTTTTTACGTTAGAATTCCGTTCAATTTTTTATTATTTTTTTTTTCAGTGTGAGCTCCTGATGATCGGACCGGTTCTGAAAACCAGAACCTGTCCCACAGAACCCGGCATCATGGCCGCCTGATGTCCCAGCATCCCTCCCGCTGCAGCTCTGCCCTTCAGCGCTCAAGGACGCCATGATGCTGCAGCCTGCCATCCTCATCCTCACTTCGGGTTCTCCATCAGCGCACTAACCGAACCTCATACCTGGTAAAACCGGTAAAACCATTATAGTTGCCGCTATTTAGGACTTCAGCTGTCGCTGAGATAGAGGGTTTTCCCTCTAGTCTCTATGTAGTCACTGTGTTCCGACACAGAGGAAATATGTGAGTGACGCACTTCCCACGGCTTATTATCTATGAAGCTCCGAGAGTGTCTGACGCTAGAAAACAGCTCGAAATACTCACATGTATCAAGCTTCCCAGCCTGAAGATCCCACCACCAGCAGCAGCTCCGGCTCCAGGAGCAACGGCTCTTCCTGCTGCCTGTCACGACGTAAGGGATGCTGGATGCTGGATGCTGCTCCGCTCCGCGGGACGTTAGGCTGATCCATCAGACCGAGCGGGGAGGTTCAAAATAAAACCACCAAGTGTTTATTATATATATATAAATTACCAGTCATAAGTCTAATATTTACCTCCCATTATGGTATATGTATTCATATTCGTATTTATTTGAACACATCTGAGTATTATAACATTATTTGTCGCTTCCTACTGAGCGAAACGATGCTGGCAATAGATCAAATTTAGAAATTATTTTATTTCGAAAATTATAACCGGAAAGGAGAATTGATTTATGCAGTTCCACACAAACTGTAAATAAATAAATAAATAAATATTCAAACACCTGCCAGTTTATTGGGTATACCACGTCAGTTCCGGGTTGGACCCTCTCTGTGGGCCCGAACAGCCTGAGATCTTTACAGCATTTATTCAACGAGATGTCAGAAACATTCCTCATACATTTTGGTCCATATTGTCCATATTGACTTGATAGCATCACCCAATTGCTGCAGATTTGTTAGCTGAACATCCATGATGGGAATTGTTCCTCCACATCCTCAGGTTTCTTCGCTGAGATGTGGTGACATGATGGTGAGTTCAGGACACAAACCTGGTTTTGATCTTTATTCTGCTGGAATTGATGGATCAGAGGAAGGGTCAGGAATGGACACGGTCAGTATCAGTACTCCTATGGTTTAAATGATGCTCAGCTGGTGTGAAGGGGCCCATAGTTTTCCAAGTAAATATACCCACACCATGATACTATCATTATCCTTAACTATTGATATAAGCAGAGCTGGCCCAAGGCACAAGCAAACAAAGGTTCCCCAAGCCACATGGGGCCTCCCATACAGACTTGCATTTTAACACAGATCTCAATTTTTACTTTTGTTTAGAGGATGAAAATATTAATAAATTTGATTTGACACTTTCAGCATAGATAGCTAAAAAAAACTAATTGGCAAAAATGCAACAGAATTGGCGAGTTTACTTTGTAAAAGTATACTTTGTAATCATCTTTACCGTCATGTCGGGTGTGATACGATAAACCCACATGCAAGAACACCGGCAGGAGTACAAGAAAAGTTTAACAGGTTTATTGTATGCAGGGGGAAAAACTGGTTCAAGCAGCGGTCAGCAGCACAGGGTGTGGTGGTAATAGTGACACCTAGGAGGGAGTAGAGATTCTGGGTTTCAGTTTCCTTGGTCTTCGCGGGGGGTGGGGGACGTTTGCTTGGAAGCGTCGGGTCCTTAACGGAAGGAAGGAGCAGCTCTTGACTCGAGTCGGTGTGGCGGCGTTGGAGGATGGACAGGTCGGTCAGGGCTTGAGAGCGTCTGAGCGGGCGGTTTGCCAACGTGAGAGGGTGGAGATGGATTCAACGGTCAGCTTGCAAGGGGACTCGGGCATCTGACGGGTAACTCCCGCCAGCGTCACGAGGGGCCAAGGGGAGCGGACGTCCAGATCCGGATACTCGGGTTAAGTCTGCAAAAAACAGAGATCAAAGGGTCGGATTACTCGGAGAGCAGCACTAGGGAGACACAGCAATAAACGAGAACTAGAGGGACCAAGAGAGTACCATAACTAGTCAACAATCTGGCGTTGAAGTGTGGCAGACCGCTTCTCTTAAGCTGCAGGTAAGGGCGTAATTGCCGACCGGTGTGAAGATGACGTAACAGGTCCGTCCCCAGTGCAGCCGTCTCCAGGACTCCATCTAGAGGAGAAAACCAACCCCAACCTCCACCCAGAACATAACATTTACTGTTTGATTATTGTGTTACCATAGTTACAATCTGATCCTGCCAGTTTAATCTTTTCTTTGTGTTATAGCTCAGTCTGATCATAAACACATATCAGCAAATAACCAATTATCAGCAAGTTATCTCTGCTGCACCGACATGGCTCTTTTGTTTGTGTACAATGAGAAACAATGTAATCATCCATCCATCCATCCATCCATCCATCCATCCATACTAAAGCTTACTGAAGCTGTATTGTGAAACAGTTCAGAAATACTCCTAATACTTTCAGAGCATTGAAATACTTTCTGATTTAAGATTTAAGTCTCTATTTTTTTAACATTGCTTACTAAATAAAAGTCTAGTCTTGTCCAAACATTTCCATATAAGAGTTCCAACCTGTGCAGGGTTTAAAGCAGGACACTGGTGAAGTATCATTGAGCAGTTTTGTGGAAGCAGAGAACTCCCACTAGGTTTGTGAAATACTGCAGCAGACATTTTCTAAGTTCCATGTTGCCTTTTGCCTTATTTCTCTGGACTAAAGTCTGCTTTTCATAACCTCTGTGTGATCAGGTACACTCAGACCTAAGGAGAATTTAGATAGACTAATTAACCTGACAGTCATGTTTCTGGACTGTGGAAGGAAGCCGAGGTACCCAGAGAGAACCCACCAAGCAAAAAGACCCCGAGCCTGGAATTGAACCCAGGACCTTCTTGCTGCAAAGCAACAGTGCTACCTACCGCACCATTGTGCAGCCCAGCTTCTGGATCTGAAAGCAAAAAAAAAAAGTGTCTGACTCTTCTGATATTCAGCAAATAGTCTCATTTTACAGACTTTGTTTCTGCATTCAATTTTATTTAGATAATCTAAGAGCTTAGGTTCCATTTGATCAACACATTGACACCACAAGCGTGGCCTTTTACTATAAAACCACTGCTTGTTCTAAATTTGAGTTTGTTTTGTCTTTTCTTCTCATGGTGGCTGTGGTCCATGATGAGTCAAGCCCTGCCTTGCCTTTGTAGAAGAAACTCTTCAGGGCATGAAGAAAGAAGAGGAAACGAGAGCAGATGTGGCCTAACATTCCTCCTGAGTTGTGCCCTGGCTTGTATCCCAGCATACTGCTGCAGCTCTGCTAGCTGTTCCAGCCATGTCAACAGCACAAGGGCAGACCAGGAGGGTGTGTCGTTAACTCATGGAGAGGTTGAGTCTTGGGAGGAGATAAAGGAGGAGCTTGAGCAGACGGGGGAGTCCAGTGGAAAAAGGGGCTGGAGAGAAAATACCCTGCAGGCTGTAGTTTGATGCTGGGGTTTTCTGCCACAACTCTTATGTGGTGACATCCAGCACTGCTTGTCTTCTTCTCCATACGGATTTGAACTTGTGGAATACAGAAAAGCTTTAAAACGGGCTGCATGCTGCAGAAAAAGGAGAAGTAAAGAGCAAACGAAAAAGAAGAACCTGGTGTGAGGGCAAGAATTTAGATATCTGAGAAAGCTTAAGCAAGTTTCAGCTCCTCAAATTAGTCAAAATGGCAACCACGGAAGCACTGGAATCCTCAAGTGCCATGCTGGAGCCTCAGACCCTGACTGAAGTCTCCGACGATGAGCTCAATTTGCCAGCTTCTGATGAAGAAGATAATGCCCTTGCTGCTGCCAAGAAAGACCTACATGTCATGGGCACAGAGGGAGAGATGAACGAAGACAAGGATGAGGTGCAAGCGTCAGACACGCAAGTAAATGGCGTGATGGTTCTGTCTTTGCTTGACAAGATCATCGGCGCAGTGGACCAGATCCAGCAGACCCAGAGCGGGCTGGAGACCAGACAGCAGGAGATGGAACGAACGGTGACCAGCATCCAAGGAGAGCTGACCAAGCTGAGCAAGAACCACAGCACCACATCCAACAGTGTCAATAAGATGATGGAGAAGGTGCGCAAGGTCAGCATCAACGTCAAGACCGTCCGAGCAACGCTGGAGAAGCAAGGCGGCCAGATAAAGAAGCTGGAGAACAACGAGGCAGAGCTGCTGAAGAGGCGCAACTTTAAAGTCATGGTGTACCAGGTGGGAGAGTGTTAGCATGCTTTACTGAGGTTTCTGAAACATCAGGCTGTTTGTCAGAGCCTGACATGAGAAATGGGTGTGGCACACTGGTGCACTGAACAGAATGATGAGGAGCTGATACTCTGGAGTCTAGTTTATGTAATAAAAAAAACTGATTCAGGTGTGGTTTATGAAACAGGACAAGGTTCCTGAAGATGATCCCACTTTGTTTTCAGGGAGGGGCTCCAGGTTCTCTGCTGTTACCTGAAGCCCTTCCTCTGCACCTTTAAAAATCATGAAGCTCAGAACTAATTTTAATATGACATCCAAGTGTGTGCAAAACTATTAGTCTGCAATAAGCTCAGCAAGAACTCACAGAGAAGAATTACAAATGAAACCCATCATGAGCCCATGTTTTCTCTCACACTTTTTCTCTTTAATAAGTGATTCGTTTAAAGTTTAAGTCAGACTTAAAGGTTGTTATGACTTCTGACAGATTCTGGCACTTTGTGTGGTCAGACAGCATGCAAATGCAGATTTGGGTGTGTATGTCTGTGTATATAGGTGTGTGTGCGTGTGATGGGCGTGCTCCCAATCTGAACACCCCCACCCCTACTCTTAACTAATAAGTTTGTACAAAGTGCATTTCTCAAAAATTTATATGAAACTCAATGAGATCGTTTGTCCTACATATGCCCCAAGAACATTAAAATGAAACGACAATCTGCATCTTAAATGATGTGATGACAGTTTTTCTTTTTTCAAGACAGGGTGAACCGTTTGTGAGGGAAGCTGAGGGAAACCCAAACATTTTTTAGACTGTGAGTTCATTGCGTCTGTGCACACATGCATATGTTTGTGTGTGTGTGTCTCTGTGTGCGTGTGTGTGTATGTGTGTGTGAACTGTAGTGCAAGAACATTCAGAGTTTCCAACCTTGACTCAAACATCATGGTTTGGAACTCTCTCGCTCTCTCTGCCTCCCTCCAAGTCGCTCCAGCAGCTAGAGTACATTTCACATTAGGTAACAGACTGACTGTGAGACAGAGTTCAGCATTTCACTATGCCCAAAGTTTCTGTAAACTGACACGGCAGCATAAGACAGAATGTTTAATAAACTGCAGATGAGCAGGGAAGAGCCTTAAGGCTGAGCACAACTCAATAACTTGACTGTTTTTCAATCTGTGAACGTAATAAATCTCCTCAAGACTGGGATCTAATAAAGCTGTGGGTTTCTAGTTTCCAATGCAGCCTATTTAAAACATCCAATAGTCAAAAAACTATAAACATTTGGGGATTTTGCTAGAGTTAGGCTCTGTGGCGAGGCAAACTCCACCCCAGATGCTTGTTGTGGGCTCCCTGACTAACTCAAAACACTGAGTTTATTTATGGTTGCCAGAAAACAGAATTCATCAACATTAAATGTGCTCGCACACGTGCATGCATGTGCTCGCTGCTCTGCTTTCAATTTTATGTGCATTTTTTTTATTTCTTTAGAAAACACATTGTTTCAAAATCCAACTGGTATGGAAACACATTCATCACCAGAGGAACGTTCATCTTTATAAAGAATGATTTAGACTCATGACTGCTCCCTAATACTCATCAGATAAAACTGTGGATTCACTAAGTTGATATGAACACTGTTGATTAACCTGTTCCTTACTTATTTTAATGAAGACACTAAATAGCCAGATGTTATATCCTGTGTACATCACTCCTGTCTCTATAGCTTTTTCTCCTCATCCCTCTGGAAAGCTCATAGTTGTGATTTCTTCCTTGATACACAAACATTTTAAAAATTAACATTTTATTATATAAACAGTGTTATATACCAATGCTAACAGTGTTCACAGTTCTTTTTAAGAAGCCAGAGAATGATCTGAAGTTTCCTCTAACTGAACTAGCAAAGAGCCCCTCCCTTTCTTGTGACTTTTCTCCCAAATACAGAGCCAGTTTTTGATATGGGCAGCAAAGGCACTTGCTCAGAGTGTCATGTGACACTTCATTAAATAAAGACGGACCTCTGAATATGACTTGATTTTACTTAAACAGGCAAATTTGTGTCACTCCTGTGACTGTCACACTTTAAATTCCCCAAACTGACACACAGAGACAGAGCAGAAATATTTGGGACAGGCAACTATTAACGCTGACTTTCACTGACTAACTGATACCACTTAATCCAAAATGCCTCCTGGGTATTTTTGAGGATGTTTCACCTTTTCAGTTGGTTTGTAAAGAATTTACAAGAGGATCCCGTAAACCAAATCAACTCTCTGCTACTGTAGCACAGTGTGGTGTTATTTATCTCTGTTTGGAAGGAGGATAAAAGTGAAAGGTTAAATGAAAAAGAAGAGGTGTCCGACTCTGCACTGGGAGTGGATGGGTGTGTAATGATGAAGACCAGGAACCATATTTAGACAGCTGACTCATAGCAGAGGAATTTCCAGCTCTCTGTTGTAACCACTTTCTAACAAGTCACACAATCAAGTCCTCTCCATTTAAAACATTCGGACTTTGAAGTGAATTTTACCTTTAAGTCAGTAAGTCTTAAAGGTAAAGACTTGACTGTGATGCTAAGTTTTCTCTGTTATACTCTTCTTAATTCTAGCCAATTTAAACTTTATTAGGTTCTCCTGACTTGCCAAGCTGTCATACTGCGGTTTGATTATTTTTCTTTTGAAGAAATCAGAAGAAATTTTATAGAAAATGCAAGATGAGACTAGTGTCCTTATCAGTAGTGGATTGGGAGGACAGGAGAGTCACAGTGAAGTGGGGCTTTGGTTGAGTTTCAAAGTCAAAATTAATATTTTTTGCATAAGCAAAGACTCAGTTTGGACTGATGCACAGAAAGTTTGAAACTTGAACTGGTCTTGAGGTCCAAGACTTGAGTCTTATTAATGATCTTTATATTATACAATCAGAAGGTCAGGTAAGCCTGTGTGTAAGTGATGCACTGTATTATGTTGTCATTTCTAGCATGGGGCACCTTTACTGTTTAGCCCTGATAAAAACTATTTCAGACTTTGACTCAGAACATGGCTTCCTAACAATCTTAAAAATCATCTGATTTAGAATAACAAATAATAGTGAACTATAGTATAGTAAAGGTTGGGACAATGTGACCACAGGGATTAACTACATCACTACAGGGGCAGAAATGAAAATGCAGCGGGTTATTCTCTTTTTATTCAGTTTCTTTCAAGAGACATGCACATTGCTATTTTGAATACTTTAGCACTTTATTAAAAATGGACTGACAACAATTGTCTACATGTTGAATTAAATATCAAAACATTAAAACTTTTAAAACTTTAGATATATCAACAAGCATAAATAAATCTTAAGGTCAAACTGTACAGGTTTGGATTCCTAACCTATAGCATCACAGGCTGCAGGAACAGCAGATGGTTTGTATCTGAGGAAGACCTGAGGCTAGAGTTAGATTCACCTTTCAAAAGATTTAGACTTGAGTTGGACTGGCCTCTCAAAGATTTTAGAGTTGACTTGGATAGGTAACTCGAAGACAACCCCTAATTAGCCAATAGCTAACTAATTGTCTTTATATCTATGTTGTTGTTAATAAAACCAGGGGATACATGAATCCTAGAAATGCTGGTTGATACATATGCCTCTACTGGTCTCCTCCTCTTGCTAGAGGTGTGGAATTTACACATTCTCATTTTTTCCCCAAGAAATATGGTACAAAACTGATGCTTATCCAAAACTGATGCCAATGTCCAGACAAAGACAGCAAGTATTTGTCTGCATGACAAACGCAGGTTGTGTGGGGAGCTGTAGTCAAGTCAGTAATGGGTGTGAGTGGAGATTCATTATTGCAAGTTGTTAGCACATGTATTTAGAGCTGCCCACTTGTGATCAGATCAACACAGATAAGCAGTGAAACCAGGTGTGAACACGGTACTTAATGCTTTATCACTGACACAGACAAGCTGCAGACTGAGTTCGCTGCATTGTCAGCTGACATGAATGTGATAAGTGTGAGAGAACAAAGAAAGAAACACTCTCTTTATAAACCAAAAGATCAGGGTTTGAAATTTTATGTAAAGCACATTTTACCATTTCACCCCCTGAGCAAACAGGCTGCATTGCATTTAAATTCATGAAGGCTTAACCAGAGCAAGTAGGTCTGTTCAGCCCCATATATGGACATTTGAGACAGAAATGTTCCTCCCTCATTTTAATGTGCAGGATTGTAAAGGCCATTGTTTCAGCTGAGTGAGTTACCATGTTTACAGTAGGCAGAGACCATGTTGACATGAAGCATCTTTGAATAATAATAATTGAAAATGGCTCGTGGAAATAAAGAAGAAATAGTCGAGAAACATGGAGAACCTGAAAACGAGGTAATAGAAGAGCCAGAGAGTGAGAGAGAGAGAGAGAAAAAGAGAGAGAGATAGAGAGAGAGAGAGAGAGAGAGAGAGAGAGAGAATCTAAAAATAGCGATTGTTGCATTCTTGTTTGATTGTGAGAAGAAAAGAACCTTTAGATTGTGTTCCTGTTTGGTTTGGGAGATCCAGTCCACGGATCTGTTCATTAAGCAGATCACTGGCTTGTACATGATCTTGTTGGATCCTTGCAGATATAAGGTTTTTTAGGTTGAAAAGATCCCATTTTCTGCTTGACACTCTGTGAGGTATAACTGGTTTCAGATCTGAAAAAAATACACAGTGAAAGAACTTTTGAGGACAGGATGACAGGAAAATCATCTGGTAATCTTTCGCTGTGTGTCTTTAAATGTTAAAATGTTAAAAGTGTTAGTCCTGTGTGGATGCATCACTTCAAGTAGACATCCACAATCTAAGCAGCCTGAGACTGTACGTCACACAGGCTTCACAGACTTAACAATTGGTAACTATTTAAAGACCATTCCAATCCAATTCAATTTTATTTATATAACACCAATTCACAACAAATGTTGTCTTGAGGCACTTTACAAAAAATGCTTTCAATTCAATCATATATACATTCCGATTGAAACTAGTTATCAAACAGTACAGTATGCTCAATTAATTATTCAAAGTAACTTAGTGGCTCTATCTAAGGAAACCTAGTGAATGCTGCAAGTCAATGCATTGAGTCATTGACTTGCAGCATTCACTCCTCCTGGACCACCATGTAGCAGCAGCAGAAAAATCATTAATCATGTTCTAGTCACTTTCTAGTTTCCAATTTAAAACTCCTTTAGGAACCAATAAAAGTATAATGAGTTGACTCTCTTAGTACGTTAATAATGGATCCTTGACATAAAAATGTCCACACCTCTTAACTCCTACCACCTGGTGCGTATACTGTAAAATGAGGATTGTAAGATTGTTCCATTGTTAGCAATGAAGATTATATTGCTGATCCAGAAAAAGGCACTGCTGTGTTTCTGTTTTTGACCAGCTCCATAGCAACCTCTCTTCATCCTGCTGAACATGCTAGCTGTGTGGTAGCTATATTCTTTCTGTGCAGATTATCAAGCAGTTGATGTTGTACAAGACGGATGGGATGAATCTCTGACACTTCACTGAGCAAAACATATAGGAAGCAACCAGCTTTTCCATAAGTGAAAGAGAGACAGGAAAAAACAACAACCTTGCTGTGCCTACTCTCATCCTTTGCCAGATGCAATTATTGTCTTGGTTCCATGACCCTCTCCACCATGTGAGTTCAGTTAGGATTGAACTGCTTCTTCAACAGAAACACTTCTGTTATTTTCCAAAACAAACATTCTTAGAAAAAAAAACCTGAAAGTAAAATGAATTTATTTCCCCATTCTGTGAGCTTGGATTCAAGTTTATGGAGGAGTGTTTTTTTTATGACATATAACTCTGCTGTGATTCCCCTCAGCTGATTACCTTTTGTTGAGTGTTGCACTTTGCAGGGAGCCGGTGGTAATATAAACATCTTGCTGTAGTAAACAGATGGGTATTCATCATCAATATAGAATATCAATGAACTGATTACAACTGGCATGTGTCACAGTGTTTGGCAGACAGTGAACTTCCACGGTGGCCTCAGAGGGCTAATCTGTGCAGGCTGTGGACATCAGTGGAGTGCAGACATAACAGCATTGTACGGACGTTTCTGTAAATGAGTGAATGGGATGGATGTAAACACAGCCCAGATCATAAAGAACCTCTGTGTGTGTGCACTAATAAAAACAATAGTTACAATATAAACACTGCAGAGCGCAATAATTAGTCAACTTGCTTCCTGTCGGTTCCTTTGGGGGGGACAGTATTATTATGTCTCCTAGCAACAGATATAGCAGCTCATGTTTTTAAGAACTTTGCTGTTGTTTTCAAGTGAAAAACAATTTTCATCTTCACATCATTTAAAGGCGCTCTGTTTTGGGGGGATGAAAGATGAACACTTGGTTATTAAGGGACAAACTTTGAAGTTTTCACAGAGAATGCGCTGCAGCTTTGTCTCAGTGTTTGAGCACCTGTGTGCAGAGACACCATTCAGCTTTGTTTGGGTCCATTGCTAGTCATATAAGCCTTTGTTCTCCCTTTGCAGCTCAGAATGCTGCAGCATCTCTGCCATCCTCCAGGTGAGTAACTGGAAGAACCACCCAGATAAACATCATTTACATGACTAGAGCTTCAGATGATGCCCTTAAAAGATTTTAACGAGGAACATCGTGGTGGTGGGTTAACTCCCTTATGAGACGACTTGAATTTATGTCAACGTCATAGCTGTAAAGTTTTAAAATATTTCCCATGAATGACAGTTATTTTACTGGATTCACAGACTGGACTGACTGCTGAACAGTCAATGAGCCGCTGATGTTCCTTTAACAGCTAACATACTCTAAATCACAGGAAATATATTACTATTTAAAGTCTAATATGGCAGACATTCATCTGAAACATATTTGTGGAGTTATTTCAACTAGATGTTCTTCTGAAACATCTAGTTTCAGAAGAACTAGATGTGTCTCTTTATTTTTTAAGAGACACAAAAATAAAGAGGAAGCAAAGAGAAGTTTTTCAAAGCTCAGCGACACAGAGATTTGAACTCCTGGAACAAATGACACCTTAAAGTGACAGGATATTCCACATGTTGACATTTTGCCCTTTGATTGCACCACTTTATGTCACAGTGACCACAGTACGTTCAATGAGCGCCAAAATTGCAATAACAACAAAATAATAATAATAAATAAACTACACATTAGGGAGAAATAAACTCAAGTTACTTTTTGTAGCACATTTTAGTAATAAGGCAGTTCAAAATGCTTTACATGATAAAAACATAATACATTAATTACGAAACAAGCAAAGAACATTATTACATCATGAAAGAAGATGATTACATTCTTTTCAGAATCGAATTTGAACCAAGGCAACTAATCGTGGAGCAGAATGGGACATTTTGATACTTTTCTTTAAAACACAGTGAAATCCATAGAAGTTAAACTCTAGACAAAACACCTAATCCCACAATAACTATTTGACCCAGTGGTCATCCTTTGAGTCATAACAGATCTTTAGGGAATTATGTAATTTTAAGGAATATAGAATAGCTGTTATGTTTAAGCAAAGGAAACACTGTAATGTGCAGCAGGACTGAAGCCAACAGGAGTGGGAAACCCCACTTTTCTCCGTCTTCATAAATCTCTCAACATCAGTTTCCATTGTTGCTAAAAAGAGAAAACACAAAGGGTTGCCATGGAAATGTCCAGTGCCATCCCTTAAGTTAATGCCCAAATCTCTTAGTCAGGCATGGAGAACTGTAAACAGAGCCAGGAGGCACAAAGAGGAGAGATTGCCCTGCTGGCCCGCTGCCAAACTTCTGTTGATTTCCTTCTTGTTCAATCCAGCAGAAAATGTTCATGTTCATCTTGTGTCATGTTTCATTTCCCTTGGTCTCGATGGAAAGTTACACTCATCATGCCCATGTTATTAATTTTGCAAACATTAGTCACAAGAGAAAATATTTCTGTGTGGCTCTTTGTGATTGCATTTGATCTGCTGATGTGTTTTCGCTTGAGAGGACATGGTCAGAATACCAAGAAAATAAAGTGTGCCATTAAAACAGCACCATGTGATTGTTAACAATGGCAGGCTGTGTCTTGCACTGAGAGCTGTGTGCCGTTTCTGCAGTTAGTATGAAAACCGTGGAGTTACCTCACACATTTCTGCAGACTTGGCACACTTCGATCCTGTGTTTTCTGCTCCTTGATAAAAGTTGATGAAGATCTTACATTTAAGACAAAATAGATTTATGATCAGAGATGCACCATGGATAACAGCTACATGCAACAAAAGCTAAAAAAAAACAGGCACTTTAACAAACTCTTATATTTCACCAACAAGCAGAATCCAGAGGATGTTAGAAAAGAACTATAATAGAGCAGAGAAAGAAGAAGGCTGTGTTTAACTCCAGCCTGGTGACTCATTATTTCTTTCTTCCCTTGGGGACTTGCAGCATGCCATCACTTTATATAGTAATCTCTTGCTCCCCCTCTCTGCTCTCATCACTCTGATTAAAGGGGACCAATGGAAAGAAGAGATGATTAGGGAGTAAATTCTAAGTTTTACTCATGACCATCACACTCTTTCCCATGCCACACAAAAGAAATGGACTCAATAACCTTCACACGCGCACACACACACGCACGCACACACACACACACACACACACACACAGAGCACAAATCTGGTCAAAAAGGGAGTTTTATGTTTTTTTCCACACTCTAAGAAATAATCCTGTAAATTTACAGTCAAATACTGGCAGCTATAGACGCCAGAAGTTTACTGTAAATGCACAGTAGCCGTACCGTAATTAATCCTGACAGTAGATTACCGTTAATGCAAGTACGCTATGGATACTGTGAAAGAACGGTAAACTTCTGGCGTCTATAGCTGCCAGTAGTTTACCGTTTTTTGAAAGAACGGTAATCTACCGTTTTTCTGAAAGAACAATAAAAAAAATACTGGTAGCTACAGACACCAGGTTTTTGTTTGTTTGTTTTTAACTGTTCTTTCAGAAAAAACGGTAAAAAAAAACAAAAAAACTGGCGTCTGTAGATACCAGTAATTTACTGGACATTTACTTTTTCAATCCTGTAATTCCCTTTTAAAATGGTGTACTGTAAGTAAATACTGTAATGACGCCAACACACCGTAGATGTTGTATCGCCAACAGGGTTTATTAGAAATAAGAGTGAGCTGCTATTCCTTAGGCTGCAGCTCGCCCCTCTAACAAACCGTTACACTCAACTGAATAGCTTCACTGCTAACACACACTGAACTCTCCGCTCTTCCGGTGTTCTGTCAGATCAGCATCGGTCCTGGTCCTCCCGCTCCCCTGATCCCCCCCCACCACATGACAGGTTCATCACATGTGAGTGGAAGTCAGCAGTCAGACAGGGGAACCCCATCACACTCTACACATAACAGTGATCACAATGCAACTTATAACATATACACATAATCATATGGAGCCCAGCAGAACTAAAATACAGAATCATTAAAATACTACGGTGGTCGACAAGTGCAAACGCGCAGCAAACACGAGAAAAGCAAATACAACAAAGAAAAGACGCAAACAAAAAAGAGATGCAAAAAAATATATAAAAATAAGTGTTTCAGACCACTAGAGCTTTGTGTCCGAGTTCAGGGTCTGCATCCTTTCAAGCTTATTCTTTCATGGGCTTGAGAAACAACCCGGTCTACAGAAGAGGGGTCCTGCGAAGGCAGAGAGCATTGCAGAGAAGATGCAGCCTTCAGCTAAGCAACATAACGCCTCCATCTCGGCGTTATGTTGCTTAGCAGCCGTGACACATGATTTAAACAATATTTCTAGGCGAGAATGTAGATGTATAAATCTCACATTTCTGCTCGGTTCATCAGTGCATCACCTAATTGCAATATTGCTCCTAGTGGTGGAGAAAGTACTCAAAAAATGTACTTAAGTAAAAGTACAAATACACAGACAAAAATGTACTCAAGTAAAAGTAAAACTACCACATTAACATTTGTACTTAAGTAAAAGTAAAAAAGTACTGGCATTTAAAAATACTTAAGTATTAAAAGTAAAAGTACTTGCTCAATGCATTACCTAATCCCTAATACAATATCATTAAGTGAACCGATAGTATTTAATTTTTATACATTAGAAATGTGACATTTTAATGAACAATGCCACAGATAAAGCATGTTTTTATTATGTTTACTCTCTGTAACATAGTTTAGACTTAGATATGTGATTCTATGCATCATAAAGAAGAGCCAGTAGCAGAGTTGTAGTCAAGACCACCTACCCAAGACCAAGTCAAGACCAGCACCCTGCGCTAGGTGACACAAAAACATTAAGTTTTACCTATCAAAATTGCTTCTCAAATTGATCTGAAAGATCCACATTCCCATAAAACACCTAGATATTAAATACTTAGAGATGAAATAAATTTAATCAGTAAAGATCCGTCCAGAAGAATCGGATCGTTCCTGAATGTCATATTGATACAGACTTTGGTCACAGCGTTGTCCCATATTCGCGACACCTCAGTCAACACGCATGAGTGACAACTTTTTTTTCATCGCAGATGCAACATGTGTCTCTGTACAGCTAGCTTTGCTAGCATCACGTCCACAGATCTTACCTTTCTTTAAGCTTTCCTTCCCAGTGACGCTAAAAGTTGGACGAAGTCCCCACCGTCTGTGAAAGCAAAGCGTTGCTTATTTTACATGTTGCCATATCTTGTAATTTATGCAGCACTATTATATTACTGACGATTAGACAGACGTCTTCATCCGCTAAGAGGAAACCACTGCGCATGTCTGGAGCTCCGCGTGCGAGTAAAGGTGGAGGGATGGGGGACAACAGACACTAAGTCACGTTATTGCTTGGATTTTACGGCGCCACCTTAAGACCCTGAATGTCACATTTTAATGGGAAAAAAAAAGAGCAATGCGACTTGGATGTAACGAGTAACGCGACAGTTTTGTAGAAATGTAGTGAAGTAGAAAGTACAGATACTTACTGTAAAATGTAGTGGAGTAAAAGTATAAAGTATCCATTATTAAATCTACTTAAGTAAAGTACATATACACGAAAATTGTACTTAAGTACAGTAACGTAGTACTTGTACTTAAGTACAGTAACGAAGTACTTGTACTTCGTTACTTCCCACCACTGATTGCTCCGACGTTTTCGGAGATTTCTGCTCCCGCTGTATTAACACCCAGCTCCCCTCGCCTGCTGCCAGCTGGTCCAGGTTTAGTATACCACGGGAGAACACCTGACTCATTTGGGCTTTTCCAAATGACAGTTAAACACAGATATTAAGTCAGGTAACATCTAGTTGTAATATTTTGGTTCACTAAAATATTTCATTTATTCCTGAGCAAATCGGTTTGACTGATTAAAGTTAAGCCTAAAAACATAATAGTTTGATTAAACTGTATTGTCTTACCTGAGATTTGGAGAGTATTTGAAAAGGTATACTTTGCTTACATTTCTTGTGTAAATGTGCTAGACGTGTTTGAACATTTTAGAATCAGACTAAGATTTTTTTAATATGCAACAGCCTTTAATACAAAAGGTGAAGAGTAATAGAGAAATCAGGAAAAAAAATAACATACACACACAGTTAGTGACAAAAAACACTGTACATTGTATACATAAGTGAAATTATGGAAAATCAGTCCATATATTAAATATTTCTTAGCCATTTTATTGCTGGCGTACAGACAGGACGACCATGCCCCCATAGAATGGCAGCCAGTGCAGTTTGCGAGAGGTTGCGCAATCCCAGGTGAGGCTCAGCTTCCTGCTGCCTCACCGGCTTCGCTTCTGAGCATTTGAATGGGAAAATGCGAAAATCCAGCGATTTTGAAGAAAAACTAATCAGAATTGGCTGAGCTAAGTAAAAAATAGATACTTTATAGTACAAACCACAGGGTGAAAATAGCAATATAAATGATTTTATTATTATATTATTTTTCCATGATGACCTGCCTCCCCTGACCGCACGTCACTGAATATATATATATATATATATATATATATATATATATATATATATATATATATATATATATATATATATATATATATTGCCCTAATTCACACCAAATGTTGTTTTAAAGCAACTTTACAAAAAAATCATTTCAGTGCAATCAAACATACATTCCATTTGATCCTAGTTATCAAATTAAAACATGTGATCTAATGTATTTTTTATATTTTTGATGAAAATAAAACGTTAAAAGCAGCTGAATGATTAGTTGTTGGCACCGTTCTCTCAGTCGAACCACAGCCAAACAGACTGCTAGACCAGGTGTAGCTTCTATGGGAAGAAATTTTATACCACAATCAAATAGCTATGTTATCTTCAGTAACAATATTTATGTCAAATAAGACTTAAAAGAAATTTGACTTTGCATTATATCTGATGCCTTGAAATGGGCCACTGTGTCTGTAAGAACATCCTGCCCTCTCCACTCCGCCCTCAGCATGTCTCAACAATCCATGATGGAGTTCACAGCTGTTCCTACGATCATTGGACTGACAAGTAGTTGATATAATGAGCTCAGCAGATTCACATCTCCACCAGGTGTTTGCTAGTTGCTGCTGTCACTAGTCTGCAGGAGCTGAATTCACACCTGAGTGAAATAATGAGGTCATTAGGACCATGCTGCAATTCAGCCGTTTGATTCTGTGACGATAGATCTAAAAGTTACAGCACTTTTAGACAGCTCCTCATGCACCAACCTGGGCCTGGATTTGATTACCTCTACCTAAATGGTCCACTTCTTTCAGCTAAATGTCTGGCAGCAATGGTATTCAACAAAATGGTTGAATACATTTTGTTCAGGACAAGATAACTTTTATCTGACAAACTAAACTCCAACTGATGTTCCTCCTTTGCTTTCCTGTCGCTGCTGAAACCCCTCCCTGGTTTGAGAGTGTTGTTCTGTAATTGCGATGTGTTAAAGTTTCCATAGTTACCATAGTTTGTTGTGACCAGCCCATGTGGAAGCCTGTATTTATGGTCAGGGAGAACATGATGACTCATAAAATTCAATAGATATTTGTGTTTCCATGTGAATTAAAATAATTAACAGCTGTAGACAACCAGCAAGTTGTAAGATGAATTTGTGAATTAATTTGCGTTCTTGCAATTCCAGAAGTAGAGAACTCTGCCCTCGACTTTGCTCTAAGTTTCCTCCTACATCAGCAGAGATGACCAAAGGGTTCCCCATTTTCCGGGATCTGCTGGAAAATCCTCCCCTGCATGTGTGTGATGGAATGTCAAATCAAAACACACATACATCTGGCAGGGGAGTTTAGGTGGTTTGAGTTTAAAGGAAACCAGAAACAGAGCTGGGTGTGTTACCGCAGGATTCCTCCCTCTCTCTCTCTCTCTCTCCCTCTCTCTCTCTT